>NW_022589706.1:22246735-22491307 GCF_004348235.1 Phoca vitulina
GACGTGGATGGAACTGGAGGGTATTATGCTGAGCGAAATAAGTCAAACAGATAAAGACATGTATCATATGACCTCACTGATATGAGGAGTTCTTAATCTCAGGAATCAAACTGAGTGTGGCTGGAGTGGGGGTGGGGTGGGAGGGATGGGGTGGCTGGGTGATAGAAATTGGGGAGGGTATGTGCTATGGTGAGCGCTGTGAATTGTGCAAGACGGTTGAATCACAGATCTGTACCTCTGAAACAAATAATGCAATATATGTTAAGAAAAAAAAAAAAGAAGAAAAGAGGAGGGGGGGAAGAAGGAAGGGGGGAAAATCGGAGGGGTAGACGAAACATGAAGACGATGGACTCTGAAAAACAAACTGAGGGTTCTAGAGGGGAGGGTGGTGGGAGGATGGGTTAGCCTGGTGATGGGTATTGAGGAGGGCACGTTCTCAATGGAGCACAGGGTGTTATGCACAAACAATGAATCATGGAACACTACATCTAAAACTAATGATGTAATGTATGGAGATTAACATAACAATAAAAAAATAAAAAAAAAAAAAGGAAAAGAAAAGTGGATAGGCCGGGACTGGGGCTTCCAAGAAACATACCAGAATGTGTCTTTTATCTCTTTTTTTATTCCTATTTAGAATGTGGAAGCAATGGATGGTGGTAGACCAACCATGTTAAAATAATGAGAACTAAATTTTGGTAGAAAGGAAACTAAAAGAACTTGGATTCTTGAAGGGTTCCTAGAGCAGCTGCTTCCTATATGAACTAGATCCTCTAGACAACATTTTTATAAGTAAAAATAAATTTCTAGTTAGCATCCTAAAATTGTTTCTTTACATGCTTCTGAAGGCACTCCTGACTAATACAGTTCTTCATTAAGTCAATGTAGTCCCTGTGAAGTACTGTTTTTACTCCCAATGTAAATTTCAACTTCTTTTTGTTGGTCAGAATATTTACTTATTTTAAAGAAACATCGTAAGAATAGATTTTTTTTTAAGATTTTATTTTTAAGTAATCTGTACACCCAATGTGGGGCTCGAACTCACAACCCCAAGATCAAGAGTCACACGTTCTACCAACTGAGATAGCCAGGCACCCCAGGTAAATATAACATTGAAAAGACAAAGTTATTCTCAAGTTTTATATGTATTTCACTGAAATAGACATTTCTGGCACCACCATGTTAAGTTTCCAGGTTTCCCACTTGCCAGTCATCTTTGACTCCAGTACAAGACTTATCATATTTACTCAACTCACAGAATTTCCTGAAGATCAAGCAGGGTAAAGCATTTTATAATCTATAAAGCACTATGGAACTTTTCATGGTTATTGCCAATAAAATATATGTCACAGCAATCACATTCCATTCTATGTCTATGCTTGAATGAAATAAATGTCAGCAAATGAGATTTTAGTATATCCCCATAGTTACACTGTAATTATATTTCCTAATTTATGATTCTGTACTAGAAATTGTAAAATTAGGTCTATGGAGGAAAGCTTAAAATCAAAAAATTTAAAAAAATAAAAAATACCCATCAACAGTGTAAGAGGATTCCCCTTTCTCTGCCAACGTCTGTTGTTTCCTGTGTTGTTAATTTTAGCCATTCTGACAGGTGTGAATGGTATCTCATTGTGGTTTTGATTCATGTTTCCCTGATGATGAGTGATGTTGAATATCTTTTCATGTGTCTTTTGGCTATCTGATATCTTCTTTGGAAAAATGTCTATTCATGACTTCTTCCCATTTTTAAGCTGGATTATTTGTTTTGGGGTAGTGAGTTTGGTAAGTTCTTTATATATTTTGGATACTAACCCTTTATCAGATATGTCATTTGCAAATATCTTCTCCCATTCCATAGGTTGCCTTTTAATTTTGCTGATTGTTTCCTTCACTGTGCAGAAGCTTTTTATCTTGATGTAGTCCCAATAGGTCATTTTTGCTTTTATTTCCATGGCCTCTGGAGACATGTCTAGTAAGAAGTTGCTACGGCCAATGTCAAAGAGGTTGCTGTCTGTGTTCTCCTCTAGGATTTTGATGGTTTCCTGTCTCACATTTAGGTCTTTCATGCATTCTGAATTTATTTTTTGTGTATGGTGTAAGTAGTCCAGTTTCATTCTTTTGCGTGTTGCTGTCCAGTTTTTCCAACACCATTTGTTGAAGGGACTGTCTTTTTTCCACACAAACTGTGGCAGTCACTCTGGAAAACAGTATGGAGGTGCCTCAAAAAGTTAAAAATAGAACTACCCTGTGATCCAACAATTGCACTACTAAGTATTTACCCAAAGGATTCAAAGATACTGATTCAAAGGGATACATGCACCCCAATGTTTATAGCAGCCTTATCTACAATAGCCAAATTATGGAAAGAGCCTAAATGCCTATCAGCTGATGAATGGATAAAGAAGATGTGGTATAAATACACACACACACACACACACACACACACACACACACACAGGACTATTACTCAGCCATGAAAAATAATTAAATCTTGCCATTTGCAATGACATGGGTGAAGCTAGAGAGTATTATGCTAAGTGAAATCAGTCAGAGAAAGACAAATACCATATGATTTCACTCATATGTGGAATTTAAGAAACAAAACAGATGTGTATGGAGATAAAAAAAAAAAAAAGAGAGAGAGAGAGAGAGACAAACCATAAAACAGACTCTTAACTGTAGAGAACAGACTGAGGGTTGATGGAGGGGAAATGGGTGGGGGATGAGTTAAATGGGTGATGGGGATTAAGAAGTGTACTTCTTGTGATGAGCAGCAGGTGTTGTATGTAAGTGATGAATCACTAAATCTTACACTTGAAACTAATATTACACTGTATGTTAACTAACGAATTTAAACAAAAACTTGGAAGAAAAAAAATAAGGAGAAGATTATAGATTGTATACAGTGTCCCTCAAGAGATTTCCTTAAACTAAAAACATACTTATGCAGGGCATAGTTGGCCTGAGCACCTCATAGAAAACTATGCTGAAGAAATCTTTACCTTCATAATTCTCTACTAACTTGATGAGAAAGAGTAGAAAAACATACCTATACAACTATGTTACGGAGAAGTTTTCTGGTCTCTCTGGCCAAAGAAATTTTCTAAATAGAAAGGGAGATTTTCTGAAGTACAATCTACTTAATTGAAATTTACTTAGGCTTAAGACAATCAGACTCACATAGCCAGTTCCTTGCTGTTTTTAAAGGGATTGAGCCTTAGGGCCAACCATATTTTTCTCACCTCACATGTCATATTAAATTTGTTCAGGAAATTATTAAGCTTTAATGTACCATCCCTCTCAGAATTAGAAACTTTTTTTTTTTTTTTTTTTACTATCTAATATGAAGAAATCCCATATAATTCAAAACAGATTTAGGGAAATAATGGTATATGCCTTTTAAAGACAATGGTTAATAAATATTAACTTATCAAAGCCTTACCTGAGAAACCCCTTAAACATTGCTAACTCTAACCTGTGGACAGAAAATTGCCACAGGTGATTCACAGGTGTTTCAATTCCAGAGTCTCATAGATGATGCTTTGCAAAAAATAAATAAAATAAAAATCCAATTACATGAACAAGCTATTTAAAGATTATAAATAAAAGGTATAGCAACTGATTAATAAACAGAGATAAGATTTCATGCATTCTTTACCTTTCAAATTAGTCACCTTAGCAACCTTACATACTTAACTAACTTTGTGATCACCATTCTAAACATTTAAGAATTTCTTCTTCAGAAACTCCCTTACAATCTTGGTATCCTTCAAAGCATAAAATTAGCATTCTTTTGTGTATATTTCGTTTTTTCAAGTGGTCTAAATTGTTTAGTAAAGATATGTATATTTATTGGAGAGATGCTACGTAAAACTCTTTTTACAGGAGCAGAGGAACATTTGTGTGAAATAAGAGAAAGAACTTTAAGTATTCTAATAGATTTCACATCATTTTCTAATAAATTTTGATTATTGAAACACATGACATCTTCTTTCCTTTTTTTATATTCCAGAGCTGCACATAAAATTACACACACACTACTTAGATTGAACACAAAGAAGTAGATCTACGAAAAAGTATATGCCAGCCAAACAAAAAGTGAAAATGTTAAGCAACCACCCAGCTTCTTAAATCAGCAGTTTTCTGACTTCTCTGGTGGCTAAGTATAGACTCTGCAGTTGGACTTAACAGTTCAAATCCCTACTCTGCCATTTATTAGCCTTGTGACCTTGAGCAGATTATAAACTTCATTTTACCCATTTTTTCTAAGTCAGAGGGTTAATGTGAATATTAAATAAGTTAATTAATTTAAAGCACTCACAACGGTGCTCAGTATGGTTTGAACTTAATGAATTGTTATTACTAGTGCTATAGTCATTATTTTAAAAATATTTTTGGTCTGTATTTCTCTTAAAATATTGTTAAGACTTTATTGGCTACCTCCTTAACTGTCCCTGTTTGTAAATATTAAAGAAATAAATAAGAAAGGAATCTAGAAATAAAATATGACACCATTGTCATATTCTAAAAACGCACTTTATTTTTTTAAGATTTATCTATTTTAGAATGGGGAGCAGAGGGCGAGGGAGGGACAGTCTTAAGTAGACTTTGCACTGAGCACAGAGCCTGACATGGGGCTCGATCTCACGACCCTAAGATCATGACTTGAGCATAAACCAAGAGTTCTATGCTTAACTGACTATGCCATCCAGGCACCCAACACTCACCTTATAAGATAACGTAATGTAGACATCTTGGAGCATGATGGAGGGTTGCTATTGCTATGCTCTCTACTTTAATAAAAAAACAAAACAAAACATTGACATGTAACAAGCCTGTTCGCCAGTATTTGCTTAATTAATCAGTTTTTGGTGTTGCTGATGTACAGATATAACCTGAGTGGCTGAAGTCACATCAGAATCGCATTTGGTACGGTTGCAAATTGGAAAGAAGCTATTTAGAGCCCCAAGTCCATGTATCCATGAGTGTGTGAATGTACAATCTGCCTTCTTAGAGTAGTTATCTCCCATGATATATGATCTTATGTGAGTATTTCCTCTTTTGAAAAAAGATAAACCTGTAATTAGTCATCCACTTGAAAATTGTTATGTATTCTTTCTTCCCTTGAAAAAAAAATACTGTGGATTTAGGGATAGAAAATAAAATATCAAAAAGAGTAAAAAATTAAATTTGAAGTGCACTGTATCGAGACACCATGATCAAAATGATCTAGTGTCTTAATTTAAAGAGTGTCTTTATTTAACATATTTATTTAAGAATATACTCTAAATTCACCCTTTTTTCTGGTCCCATGCTGTTTAGTTCATAGTTTTATTAAATGCGTATTCAAATTGTTATTAATTCTCAAGTTCCCTGTGCTTCTCTAGGATAAGTATTTGTGTCACAGGGGGTTTATTATAGAATTCTCATTTATATTAAAAACAGATTCCAACTCTAATGTTTTAATTACAGTTCAATATCAGACAAAATCTCTCTTTTCCATTATCTTTTCTATTACCATAATAAATTTATGATGGTGCTGAACAATCAGCAAAACAAAAAAGGGCATTGTGTTCTCAATAACATGGACTATGATATTTTTTCCTGTGAAATATATAGTCAGAATTGTTATTATCTATTTATTGAAATATTATTATACTCCAAGGTCATTATACTGACTCCACAGCATCAATATGTAAATTTGGATATAATAATCTATCTGACATAGAATGCTGGATCGAATGTCAATTGATGACAAAACATCTGTTAGAAATTAGTTTCAGAACTATTACCTGATAACAAATGGATTTGTTTTTTAAAACTGACCTCTTTAGTAAAACACAAGTATTGGGGATGGGAAGAAATAGTCTGAAAGTAGTTCAGTGCTAGTAAAGATCCAAAATATATAAATATATTATATATTAACTATACTTACTACTATTTTATGTTTCACTAGTTACTCCATAATTAATGTTAATCTGTCTCCACTAGCTTTATGCAATATATGAAATCATAATAAAGATGAGACATAGTAGTGACAGCCTCTTTTTGGTTAATAACTTTCTTTAGTTCAACATCAGTACTGTAAATATATATGGATGTACAATAATGTTTTCTGGCTTAGAACATGCAGCAGACCTACCATTCTCTCAAATGTTTTTCCTACAATATGTGTTGCCATTCCTCCACCAAAAGGTGGGGTTTAGGTCTTCTGCACTTGAATCTGGGTGGAGCTGTGACCGCAGTGTATATATGACTCCTGAGATTAAGTCATGGAAGTTAATAAAGTTTCTGCTTGATCATCTTGAGATGCTCGCTCGTGGAACCCAGCCACACTCTGAGGAAGCCCAGGCCACATGGAGGGTCTATGTCTAGGTTTTCAGGATGACTGACCCAGCTGAGTTCCCAGACTACAGCTAGCATCAGACATGATGAGCAAAGAAGCCTTCAGGCAGACCCAGTCCAATCTACTGTAGGACTATAACTGGATGAGTGAGTGGCTCTGATCAATAATCACATAATCAACCCTCAGACCTTGAAGAGATGTCAATAAAATGATTCTTTTTGTTTTAAGCAACCAAGTTTGGGGATATTTGTTATACAATAATAGATCATTGCAATAGGATATACAATGGCTTTTATTCCTAACCTTGGCTATTTTAAACTGACATCTAGTTGTATGTTTTTAATTAACTTCCTTAAACATCTGGATTTTCTTATTTAAAACTTAGAAAAAATACGACCTCATGTCTATAATGTAACTTATAGAGCAGTCCCAGATACAAGCTCCCAAAATTCCATAATAAAGTACAAAATTTCAAAATAAATTCAAAAACTTACAACATCAAAGATACTAAATATATAGGTCACCCTAATGCCAAAATCTGATATAAAATTATTCTCACTATTACACTAGGAGAGATCATTTGAAATATCAATGAGTATCCTGTGTAACTATGCTAAAGATGCAAAATAAGCCAAGAAAACTAAAAGTAAGGAGATATTTATGACATATTCTACTTTTTTATCCTTCCTCAGAGAATCTTTTTTACTTTGCATTCAAATAAACCTGTGCATCAAATATTATCAGTATTATGTCTATGTGCTTCATCCCTGTGATTTATTTAGCTGTAGTTTGTTTTTTCCTTGCTTTTTATCCCATTATAATAATGTATTCATTGTGAATAAACATTTGTGTTGTTTCCAGGTTGAAGCTTTCATGGATATTATTTCTATAACATTTCTTTAATGTCTTTTGGTCCACTCATAAGTGTATTCCAATGAGTGGATTACTGTGTCATATTTTCACTTTACTAAGTGGCTTTGCAAAGCGGTTGTAAAAATTTATATTCCTGCTTGCAGTGTTTGAAAGTTTCAGTTGCTCCAAATCCTTGACAATACATATTACCAGTTCTTTTAATTTTTGCTATTCTAGTAGTGATACCTCATTCAACATTTAATTTTTATCCCCCTGATGGCTAACTATAATTTGGCCATGTGGATATACTCTTTCATAAAATCCAATATTAATATTTTATCCAGTTTTAATTGGGCTATTTGCATTTTCTTATTAATCTTTTATTGAGTTTGTAAATACACTGTATCTGATATATGAATGGCAAGTATCTTCTCCCACATGTGACTTGTCTTTTCAGCTTCTTTTATAGTAGCTTTGGATATTAGAAATTCTTAATTTTAATTACCCTATTTCATCAGTATTTTTCACAATGAATACTTTTTGTTTCCTAAGAAATCTTCGTTTACCCTGTTTATGAAGACATTCTCTCATGTTATTTTCTAAACATTTTTTGTAATATGCGTTTCACATTTTTAAAACAACACTCTAGATACTGTGTAATAAATATATGACAACGCTCAAGAGAGTATGCAGAGAAGTTTGTTAGGAAATTGTTAGTGGCCCAGGTGCGA
This sequence comes from Phoca vitulina, assembly GCF_004348235.1. Lineage (NCBI taxonomy): Eukaryota > Metazoa > Chordata > Mammalia > Carnivora > Phocidae > Phoca > Phoca vitulina. The sequence goes on from NW_022589706.1 coordinate 22,254,668, forward strand.
TATGATCATCACAAAGACTAGAATGACAGCAAAGGAGACAAAGGAAGTGAACTGAAATAAAATAGATTCTTGATATAAGAGAGATTTGCTGCTTGGTTGAAAGCTGGGATTAGAAACAAGGAATAGTTGATGATGATATCTGTGTGGGTTCTTTTGGATCAAGAAGATGCAACTAAAGAATGTGAGAAAAACAATTTGTGGTTTTGGGTAAATAATGAGTTCTGTGTAGAGTAAGCAGTATCCATTGTAATATCCAAAAGGTAAAGCAGGAGAACATACTGTTACAGAAGTTCAGAGGGGAAAAAAAGGTGTTTCAAAAAAAGCAAACAATTGAGGTAGAATGATCCTGACAGATCGCTTAAAAAGAGAAGGAAATATCTAGTGAGTTGGTAACAAGAAGCTAGTAACAGAACCTCACAAGAGGAGTTTTACTTGATTGGCGGGAACAGAAAGCAAATTAGAAAAAGTAAAGGCTCTACAGGACTAGAGGATAATTAAATAATAAATACAGGTTATTCTTTATAAAAGATTGCTTTTCTTACCTTTTTTTTTCTTTTTTGAGAAGTGGGTTGGAGAAATGAGTTAATACCTGAAAATGATATGCTTAAAATATTGATTTTTTAATAAAAGCAAAAATGAATAAATTCATTCATACATACAGACAGACAGACAAGTTTAGGCAATAGAAATGATCGCGTTGAGTGAAAGAGGTTAATGATGGTGAATAAAGCGGAGGTGAAGCAAAGTCCTTGAGAAAGAGAAAGGTCTAGCATCCAAACCACAAGATAAAGTATTGGCCTTTGAGAAGAACAGAGGCTCTTCTTTCATGTAACGGGAAAGACAATGGATATTTTAGCTATCAATTCAAGTTTCTGTGCAGACTCAATAGAAGAGGAGATGAGGTATTTTCTACCTAGTTTTTTATTTGTTTTGTTTTGTTTTGTTTTGTTTTTTCCCCTTTAGTGAATACTAATACAAGGCCATTGCCTTAAAATGAGTTAGGAAAAGGGAGTTTTCCAGTCTTAAGGATGAGAAGAACAATTCATCACCTTGAAGAGCGGGAAAGTGATTTTACTGGGCAAACAGTAAGACAGGTTGTGTTGTGAGATTAATTGAGGTCTTTGTTTTAAAGTAAATCTACACTAAAATTTAGAAGAAAACAAATCAGCCCAATTTGGTGATATTTGCTCTAATGTCTAATTACTTGGGTTTATGCACAAAGAATGAATAGATAAAATAGTTCTACAGACTTTCAGATTTGCTAGATCAAAATAAGAAAATGATTGGCACATGAGGAATGAGAGTGGCTTGCAAAAGACTGACTCTCATAATAGGCTGTGATTATAGACTGATTGGGGATAGGGCAAAACATGATAGGGTCAGTGGAATAGGAAGGGTCTTGATAAGGGAGAGATAGAAAATTACATTTCTGTTATGGTACATAATATTAGGATAAACCTTGTATCTCAAATTTCAGTTGCTTTGTAAGTCTTTAGATTTTAAAGGTTTTGTTTTTATTTTTTTTAAAGTGTATATATAATATATGGTTATTTAAGAAAAATAAACTTTGTAAATGATTCCAATAGTACCAATCAATAAAATATAAAATATTCATACAAGATAATATGATTCAGCAATTAAAGATATATCTACTAAGTAAATGTATACTTATGCTATTATATAAAATTTCCATGTATAAAATTGTATAAAAACGTCCCAATATAATGATAATTAACCAATATACAAAATATTCATTTAATCATTTTATATGTATTAATTTACAAAAGCCACATGAGGTACATACAGTTATGATTTCCCTTGTATTGCTTAGGGAATTAAGCCTCTGAGATATGTCATATGCCTAAGGTCACATAGCTTAAGTGGTAGAGTCTAGATTTGAATGGAAGCTTGCTTGAGGATGATGGTCCATTACCACTACATGGTATGTATGTATAGGGAGAATTCTGGAAGGACTCACTCTTAAAAATAATAATAGTGCTTGCTTCTTTCTGTTTGTTGACATTCTTAAAAATTGTTATTTATCTGCATTTTCTAAATTTTATATTATAAAAGCATTATATGATTGCAATGAAAGGAAGAATATATTTTTAATAACAGTGGGGATTTTATTATATAACCTGAATTAATGCTTTTTCATAAGCAAACAGAAGCTATGCAGACATAAAACACTTTGTTGGGTATAGTATGGTTCAGGGGTTCAGACTGAGGTAAGAAATAACCTCTCCCTTATATTGAAAACTACAGTACTGTTATTTTTGCCTTCAAGCGATTGAGGTACATAAGTGGAATCATCCATTAGGTCAGTATTTAAAATTACAGAGCAGAAAATAAAAATCTATCATATTATGAATTAATTGAATATAGGCTACCCAATGCCTTGAATTGAAAGATTAATCCTAGTAAATACACTTAGCCCCAAAAAAGAATTTGTCATAGGTAAATTATTAGTAAAATTTGCTATTTTCTTATCTTTGCTTTTTCTTCAATTTTCATTAATTTGAACTTTCATCCTTTATTTAATATGTATTTACAATTCTAAATAAATTGCAAGTCACCTGTAGCCATCTAAATTATTGATTCAAAAAATGAAATGATATTTTAAATATGCTTATTACAAATAAAATTATATAGTTGACCCATTACCAAAATACCCACAGGGATAACAGTTCTTGAATCTGGATAACTTCCTTATTGATTTATGATATATTTTTAGTCATATAGATGTTTAAATAATTTACTCAAAAATTAGGAAAAAATATGACAGAGTAGAAAAATTGCAAGTCTTCAGAGTTCTGACTAGGTGACCATGTAGTTCATTAGAAAACAGAGGACAATACTGACAGTGAAAGTGGTCTTTTAAAAATTGTTCCAGGATAACAACATAAACCTAAACTCTGTTGGGCAATCAGTGTTATGTACACTACCTAGTTATAATCCTCTTTTACCTCAAACCTGATATCTTGCATATTTATTTGTCTTCTTCGACTCAATTTTCATATCTGAATAATGGGCAGTGGAGCAGAAAAATATCCTACATGTTTAATATTTATTTATTATTCACTTAATGAATGTTTTTTACATGCATACTGTATGAATGGCATAGTTTTATAAATGTTGGGATAATAGTGAAATAATAAATAATACACAAAACATCACTCATGAAGACTATACTTTGTGAAAGAAGGTAAGCTGTGTATACAATCAGCTCAATACATGGTAAAGAGTGGAGAGTGCCATAATTGGGATAATTAGAGTGACTTCCAAGTTACTTTTTTCTAATGACCATTCTAGAACTTGGATTATATTGCTTTCTCTTATCAACAGCTGCTATCGAAATCAAAGTTGACTTCAACAACTCATCTTAAAGGCCCATGATTCCGACTGCTTCAGCAACCTTTAGTCAATGATCACATTTCAAACCTTGTCAGCACCTGAATCTCAACATCTAAAACTGTACATTTTATAATGCCCACAGCTGGTTAACAGTAATCTCACGACATTGTGTAAGACTGATTAAAGCAAAGATAGGCTAAAATAATGGAACTCTTCTTTTCAGCGTAATTGAGGACCTAACAAAAATGCAAAAAATCATTAGGAGAGAAAGTGGATTCTAGAGATAGTGTGAATTGAAAACTTAACCAGTCATAGCAACTATCTAGTGAAGATGAAGTGGTCAAGCATGAGCTTGGTTACCTGAATGGCAGCAGGGCTCTTAAAAGAGAAGCCAGATAGACACAGGTTTGTAAAGTAAAATTATAGCATTGATTATTAAAAGGAGAGTTCATTTACACCAAATGTTCTAATCATTAAAGAATAAATTAGTGGATAATACAACAATGTTTAAAGAATTCGTATCTTTTTTAATTTTATAAAACAATAGTGATTGAATACTTGGTTACTTCTAATGGCTATCGCAATTTTTTTTTTTTTTTTTTTTACTTAATTAGATCTTAATAACCGTTATTAGAAAGATACTTAGCATCATGTCCTGGCACAATTCCTCATTTTCCCCCAAAATTAACAATTATAGTCATTAATGGATTTGCATGGGATTGTCATTGTTGATGCTCATTTGTCTAAACTAGTAACTGATCGGTAGTGGAAAGAAGGTGAGAGGGATGTGAAGCATGGCTTTATTTAAACCAATTAGACTGGGTTTAAGCATCTGTGAATACATCGTAGATGAAAAACTGAAAGAAATTCTTTTCATGAGGCAAGTAATAATATTTTAGTCATTAAGAAGAAGTGCTTCAATGTACACATAACAAAATATGTCTGGAGATGGGAAATAAGCCATCTGTAACTTCCGCACTGAACCGAGCAACACCTGGGCACTCTCAGAACCGGAAGCTGGGTACCCAACTGCAGCCACGGCATTTGCCATGCCAGTGCCACACTAATGGCAGGCAAAGACGGGAGGTCTTGCCAAATGACTTCATGGAGATTTGACTATAACAAGAGGGCAATGGAGCAGAGAAGGAGAAAGGGGAAATGTTCCACAAGAAACTGTAATTGAGAGTCTGTATAAAACACTACCATGGAGACTCTTAGGTATAACTGACAGACATTTTAAAAAGGACTAATTTCTAGAAAAAAAGTAGGTGGGAGATTGTGCCATAATGTCTTAATTTTAAAAAAGAAAAATAGTTGAACAGGAGACTGTATCCTGATGAAGTTTTAGATATATAGGTCGTGTAAATAGCAATTTATTTTTAAAAAGTAATCTTCATTAACTTTCAGTTCATTAAATTAAAATAAAGAAGTGGTATAATGTTGTCTCCATAGAGAGCAAATCAAGGTCAAAACAAAGTAAGAATATTATTTCAACTACAGATAATCTTTTAATCGTCTGACTTCAAATTTCCTCAATCACTGTGTTTATGTAAGTCTGTAATCAGTGTGTATTTGTAGGAAATTTTACAGTTCTACCTGTGCAGTCTAGAACCCACTCATTCATAGACAATTTCTAAAATAAAATTCTCCTTCCTGAGAGCATAGCATAAGGCATACAGCCTTGACTTTGAAATCTTAACAGTAACTTTGTATCCCAGGTATGAAAATAAGATATATCAACTTGACATTTCCACTTCAGTTTACTACCTTACAACTCACATCTTCCCTAACATTTCTGGAATCATAACACTTTCAAAGCCTGTGATAGAAATAAATACAGGTTTTATTTACATTTTATTTTTCGATCATCAATCCTCTTCCAGCAATTTTAAAATGCCCTACACTTCATGTCTCTTTAGGGGAAAAGAAGATTTTCTAATCATAGCATTACAAATGTGGAAACAGATATAAAGAGAGAAAAATTGCTCAAGGTCAGAGGTGCGATTAAGAGCAAGCAACCACAGAATAGAGAACATTACACAGATGTTCTAATTGCAGAGAATATGGACAGTTGCAAAATGAAAATAAATGACTTCAAAAATATTGTAGTCTAATGAGAAAATAACGAAGCACATTATAAAGTTGCAGAAATATAAATAATTAGAAGAAATCTACATATACTCCCCGATTATTATCACAGCACTTCCCTTGAGACAGGAGTTTGTTATACAATAGCATGGTGTAAAGCAGGCTGCCTCTTTTCAGTGAGGATCTAAGGCTGTGTTCCTACAGATTTGGAACAGAATAAATATGACCTAAAAACACAAAAACCAAATACGAAAGCGATAAATCTCTATTATCATATAAATTATGAACTAGGTTTATATATGAATAAATGCACACAGATGTCAGTTACATTATACATAGATACACACACACAACTGCAAGTGCATATAACAACTATTTGCACTCAGGGAGGCCTGGAATGTTATGATATGTTTTCCATGGCTTTTTCCTATGTCAAGGAAAAATGAATTGAGTTTATTCTTTACAATATTGTGCCGAACAAATCATATATGCTATTTCAATTAGGACTCACAAAAGTCCTATAATTATTATTCTCCTTTAAAAAAGAAGGAAACAGTCAAAAGTAGAGCTTCACTGATATCACAGAACTTGCAGGAAATACATCTAGTATTAAAATTTATATTTGTCATATTCTTTCCACCCACTCATCCTTTCAAGGAGACCTCTGAAATGTAACTATCCATCAGGAATGGGGAAGTGGAATTGGGGCTGAAGTGGAGGAGAGAAAGAATGAGAGAGAAAGAATGGGGGGGTGGCAATTTGGAGATCCTTATGGAACAAACTGAATTTCTAATAAGAATGTACCCTATACACTCTCTAGTAGACAGAAAGAATTAGCATGCCTCCCCCCAGTCTAAATCACCACCAGGAAAATAATTTGGCACTGGGGCAATCATTTTAGAAAGTCTGCATCCACAATGCAACCATTAATATAATAGTCCCACAGGGGGGAATAAAGAAAGAAAGGGTTCAGAATGAGTACTGTTTTAGCATGTGCCAAATTCTAACTGAAAATCCACTTCAAATAGAGTAGCGTTATTTCCTTTTTATTTCATTTCTCCCCCAGTACTGCTTTGAATATTGGATTTTCTTATGATAAGGGTTCCAAGTTAATGATCAAAGTGCACATGGTGAACCAAAATGATTTTAACTCTGCTTTTCAGAGTGACTCTTCCTAAAATGCTCCCTGGGTAGTCCAATTTCCCTGACTCAAGATATTTCTATTCAGGGTCTAAAACCACTTTTAAGGGTAATAGCTAAGTAAACACTGTTATATTTTGGTTGATTGAATCCGCATGAATTATTTTTCATTAAATGGCAAAATCTAATTCTAGGGGGAAAAATTCTTGCTAATTGTTTTCATAAAGATGTGCCCCAGGGCAGCATTTAGTTTTTCACTGACCATGGGTTTCATAAAGCTTTTCAATTCTGCCAAATCATTGCTTGCTTATATTATTCAATGAAAACGGAAAACATAAAAATGACATTTTATGATGAATATTTATTAAATATATTTTTCCTTGTAGTTAAAAACTTCTTCCTATTATAAATATTTACTTGTATTCAGTAAATGAAAACAGACATGAAAGCAAGTAGACTCACACGGATGGAACATTTGCCAATAAACCAGTTGCCAGTTTCAAGTCCTCTCTCTAGAAAAAACTGGCCATTCTGGACCTCTGCTCATTTCTCCTTATGCTGCAGAGAAAGAAAGGGTGTGGCCTGGAAAAAATGCAATGCTACAGATACTTCAGACTCGTACATATACAATAAGTGTCTTTAAAAAAACGTGTTGCAAGAAAGAAGGAATGAACCATTGTCCCCTAAGAATAAGCAAGATTCTTATTCATAGCTGAAGATCTAGGGCAAGGATACAAAACAAGCCAACTAATTACTCCACTTCAGTAATAGCAAGGAAATTCTTTTGTTCACATGCGCACACTCACATACTCACAGTGGAGAATTGAGTGAAATATTGTCTTAGCGATGTTTTAAGTTGTGTTTTTTCCTGACCAAAGCATAGATTTTTGTAGCGTTACATCACTTTTATAAACTGCTTTTATTTTTACTATGGTCTAGAAGCTTCCTGCTGCAGAATGGATCGATCTTACTTCAGCTTATAAAATTACTCCTAAATGGACTTGATTCCTTCAACCTTTCTACTTAAAATGTCACTAAAGCTTGCATGTCCAGGGCAGAATGTACTTTTCCTTCGGGTACATATTACTTGCATACCTTATTGTGTTTCCTAATTGAGAAAAATTGTCAGTGGCTGACCTGAGTGCTTCTACTAATACAAACTAAACTGGAGGATTCTAGTGACCTTACCTCTTTGGTAAATGTCCTTCAAATATTAAAGTAGAAAGTTCCCTGAAGTTTGCATAGTAATGTAGTTAAGTGGTTATTTCTACATTCTAGAGTCAACCACAGAGACTAAGAGAAAAATTGTGCACTTCATAAAATAAATAGCATGTTTGAATACCATGTTAGTAATGTTATCATTCTATGAATATCCTTAATTGCAAAGACACTTTAACTAAATGTCAAAATATAAAATCTGAAAATGAAACTATCATTCTCTATATGAAAATTTTTTTCTAATTTATTTATTTTTTCGACAAATATAGTTGAATTCCCCTTTCATGAAGTCTGCCTTATTTCTCAGTGAAAACCACAGCATTTATGGGATGCATATATGGAGCAAATCTACATGCATTCTCCGTCTTTCTCCATCTGGATTTAAAATTCCTTACATGAGGGTGCCTGGGTGGCTCAGTCATTAAGCGTCTGCCTTCGGCTCAGATCATGATCCCAGGGTCCTGGGATTGAGTCCCACATCGGGCTCCCTGCTCGGCAGGAAGCCTGCTTCTCCCTCTCCCACTCCACCTGCTTGTGTTCCTGCTCTCGCTCTCTCTCTCTCTGTCAAATAAATAAATAAAATCTTTAAAAAAATAAAATAATAAAATAATAAAATAAAATAAAATTCCTTACATGAATGGAACCCATGGAGCTATTTTAGAGTATTTTAATTCCAGACATTGAACAAAAAGTCATTTACCTCCCAGTGAAAAGTTTGCAAGTTTTAGTAGATTTCCTAGACTGAATATTTCCTTGATTGAAAAAAAGAAAAAAATCACCATTTAGGCCCAGATCTTACATTAACACAGTGTCATTAAGCTTTTTGGCATAATTATCTGAACCTTGGTTTTCTCTTTGGTAAAACAAAATACATTTTAAGGATTCAATAACAATTTATTGGTAGGCTGTTATACTGATTTGCTAATGAATACCATGTGTTTGTAAGAAGCAGAATATGCATTGTTACTTTAGAAATGATGTTAGTACTAGAATTAATTACAACTGTCAATTATTGAGAAAAATCTAAATACTGAGTGTTGAGCATTAGGCAAATTACGTAGATTATTTTCCACATACATGCAATTTTGTAAAATTAATAATATTCTCATTTTAAAATGTGTGTCAGAAAACCTAAGAATCTTGCACCAATTAGTAAATAGAAATATTAAATCCAAACTTGAGTCTGTTCTAGTCACTCCAAAACATATGTATCTTCCTCTACACCTTAATATTAAGAACAGAATCATGCAATCCACTGAAATAACCTATTTTAGTGGAACTGATATCAGGAAAACTGACTGAGTTTAGCTATTAGAAATTTAACAATTGAAATAACATAGGAGTAAGTCAAAGATTAATGAGATTGATTGCCTGCAAGTAATGGATGAGAACAAGAGATAGAAGGACCGGAGTGAGAGAGTAACACATCTCCAGATTTATTTATTTTTTTTCTACAATCCTGATTTTGAAAACATGCTGTTGTTTCAAATACTCAAAGAGAAAAAATTAAAATCAGGAAGTTTGAAAGAAACCCTAAAATTGAATAAAAAAGAGAAACAAGTTAAATAGTAAGTTAGACTGTATTTTAAGTTAATAATATAAGTACGCTGAAGAGTGGGTGAGAAGAAAGTAGTCCAAGTATATTTTGAACACATTATTTAGACCAAATGACCTAAGCTAAAAGCAGTACACATATATACATAAAATTTTAGAAACTAATTTTTCTATAAATTTTAGGACTAAGCAATATGTAGATATGTTGTGACTGATGAGAACTAGCTTTGTCAGAGAAGATAGTTATAATGCAGAAGGGAAAATGATAGAATAAACCATGTGGTGTTGAGTTGGAATTGAGGTTATCCTAGGTTCCAATATAAATGGACAATTAGATATAGAAGTAGAAACAGAAGCATATGGAGAGTGTGCGTGTGCGTGCATTACATAATTTCCTAGTTTTATCAGCTAAGAACACTAAGAAGCAATAAAAACCCATAAACAATGAACACACAGTACTTATATCTTGGTTTTTAAATATCATTCTCCTCAAAAAGGAAGCTGTGAAGAAATGCCTGAATCCAGAGACATGGCTGAAAAAATAATAAAATAATCCTGGAATAACCTGATGTGTCAGAAAACAGGCAAGTATTAAGAGAAATGATATGGATAGGTAAAAAAGAGCAGGAGTCAGCTTGAAGGGGCTTCAAATAGTGAAATCTGGGACAATTTGAGTCTCAAAATAATGACAGTAAAGGATTATAATCTACTTAATAAAATAATTCTAAGGATCCACACTGATACAAAAATAAATAAGAGAGAGATGATAATGATAATGATAGATTGATAATTGATAGATAGACAGGTGATAGATAAAGAAAGGAAAACTCTTCCTAATGACAGAAAACCAACAAATAAATATAGACAGAGTGATAGAATTGGAAAATAAATCCCAATTTTCAACCATGGTAATAAAAATTGATTGATACATGAGTCATTATAGATGCTAAAACTTGTGGTAGAAATTTTTCAAAATATTAATATATTCACATAATTTCAGAATATCTCTCTACAAGATATTTATTAATTAAAAAGAATAAAATCATAACTTTATGATATAGAAACCTGGCAGACAGCAATTTAACCAAGTATTAAATTAACACCACCAATATTCTAACACACTAACATTTTCTGCCTACTGACACAAGGTGCCAAGAAGGATACAACATCAGTTTTGTTGTAATTCTGTCCCCAGGGAGCATAACCTGAATCTAGTCATGAGGAAACATCAAATAAACCCAAACTGAGGGACATTCTGTAAAATAAGTAGCCTGAATTCCTTGAACATGTCATTGTCCAAAATACAGAGAAAGATTCAGGAACTGCATCAGATTAAAGGAAACTAAAGACATGTGACAAATAAATGTGATTCATAATCCCAGTTTACTTTTGCTATAAAGGATATTATTTTAAAAATTGGCAAAATCTGTATATGGATTCTGGCTTAGATCATACTGTACCAGTATTAAATCTCTTGACTTTGATAATTATACTGTGGTTATGCAATAAAATGCCTGTGTTTTTAGGAAATAAACACTGAACTCTGTAGGGGTAAAGGGCCATCATGTCTACAACTTACCATCCAAAGATTCAGGAAACACATAGAGATGCCTTAACAGATACACACCAAAGAAAGCATACAGAAGCTAAATATCCAGCAACACATTAACACTTGGGGAAACTGTACAAAGAACACATGGAATTTTTTTAGCACTATTCTTGCAAGTTTTTAAGTCTGAACTGACATTAATATATATTTTTGAAATTAGCAGTAATGGGCTCAAATTTCTCATCCTGAAAATCCATGCTCTCAAAGAAGTCTTGTCACTGTAAGATTCTCTAATGTAATAAAACACTTTATCAAAATAAGTCTTCATGGTAGCTTACTTCTCATCAAGCATGATTCTTAAAGCTGAATTCCAAAATTATCTTTATGCCAAACCAGCTGTAATCGAGCAGGATCTTTGAATTTAGGAAACTCATTTTTCATAATAATAAGAAACATGCTGGGCTTGAATGTCATTAGACAAAACATGTTTATCTGCTGCCTTGTTAAGTGTTTAATATTGCCCTGAAATTAATGAAATTCACTACAACTCACTCATTTTATTTTTCCAATTCTTACAGTATTGCAATATCTCATGCAGTGATTGTCATTAGTAAAAGAAATAAAATAAAATGCAAGTGATATGTGTTGTTTTAAGAAACTCTTACCTACCTCAGTAAGACTATTTTCACTCAGCTTATCTTCAGAGCCTTTGGGTGTGCTTGTGTACAAGGCCGGTTTCTTATATCCTGTTTGGGTGTTTTCAGATTTGTGTCATGAATTCAGGGTTTTCAAATGCTTTGAAGACAAAATTCATTCTTCTCTCAACATTGCTGTTCAAGGTGAGTTGACTTTAAGTGAAACTACAATTGTTGAAATTAATTCATAATTTTAAAAGGAAAAAATCTAGAAATTGTCTACCTTTTGAGGGAAGAATTAGATAAATGAAAACATCACTTATGGAAAAATTGATACACCTGTTATAGAGTCATAAATTTCCTGGTACAGAATTACTATAACAATAAAATAATAGACGAATGGATGCATCTTATTGCACAATGCTTCCTCGTGACCATATACATTTCATTTGTTTACCTTAAAGTAGAGGTCTTTAGAGTGTTTAAAAAAAAAAAACAAAATTCAACTGCACAAATTGTAAAGGTCTTATTAGTTATATTCAATGATTCATGAATTGGGCAGCATCCAATTTAGCAGATAGAAAGGAGCTCCAAGGAACTGTACAAAATGAAAGACTTTTATGGGCAGAAGAGAGTGGGAACAAGGAAGTTATGCTAGACAAAAAGGGTCATTTCCTTTAGGGGATGGAAGGGGCCTATCAGGCAGATTCCTCACTGATGCTGACTAAGCAATTCCTGATTGGCTGGTTTAAAATTCCTTTTCTGGGAGAGCCCAAACTGTAATTAAGTTAATTCTTGGTTTGGTGATGTGGGACTTAGCATAAGCAACTCCATTTGTTGTCTTGTTTCTAACAAGAGCTTAAAATTGTCTCCTTTGAGAGACAGGATAAAATTCTTTATATTGAGACTTTGGGAAACAAAATACCTGCATATTTCTAGTAGCCTGATGCCTTTATTTTTTTTCAACCTAACGTGTATCTTTACCTGTTTTATGCAAAGGTCCAATTGATGGTGTGAGAATGATATACTGGGATATTTTCTTATGACAAATGAAACTGACAAATATATAAAAATTCAGGATGTGGATTGAGAGAGCAAACAAGCTTAGAGAAAATAATTTCTCCATTCTTGGGTAAAGTAAATGCACATTACTTTCCATAAATTATCCACCCCCTTTGTGCTTCATTTTTATTGGTTTCAGAGCCTAAAATAAAATCATTTTGCATGGTATATTTGTCTTAAAGCTCAACATTTTTGCAAAGTCTTTCAGAAGCAATGACCCAGCGGTATTCTGGATGATATCTAATACATTGAAAAATAGAAGAGGACTTTTCTGAAACGTGTGCTAGTGAAGAGAATAGGGAAGTAGATAGTAGCAGAAACCCAGAGAGAGTAACAAACAGATCAAAACTTAGGAGGATCCAAAGAAGTAAGTTTTACAATGGTATGTTTTCCCCCCCTTCCTTTTTACGTCTTTGCACCAATTGTAGTTTTCTCAGGACCTGTAACTTTTTTAACATTAAACAACTTCCTTAGAAATTGTCTCACTCCCTTAGAACCAATAGAAAGTTGAATTGAAATTTGTATGAACTGAGCTGTCCCAGGAACCCTTAATATTTTGTATGTTGCCAGAAGGATATTATGCAATATCTTCTTAATGAAATTTCATTGTTCATGTTAATTCATCTGATCTGCAAACCTGGAAACTGGCTCTTATTACAATTTCAGTCAATTTCTTGAGTCCATTAACCAGTCAGTGTTCTCTAGTGTTAAAAACAAGACCACAGGACCCAAATGGAGTTTTTCTTGCTAAGCTCCATATCACCAGAGACTTAATTACAGTTTTGGCTGTCCCAAAAATGGAATCTTAAACCAGTTAATTATGAATTTCCTGATTAGACTAGTCAGATAATCTGCCTGATAGAAACTAACCTTGCCATAACCAATCTGCTTTATTGCCTAGTGTAACTTCCTTATCTCTGATCCCTTCTACCTATAAAAAACTCAGCTTGCATAGCTCCTTTGGGCTCCTTTCTAACTGCTAGATCAATTTGAATCAATTTTTGCTCAAATTAACTCTTAAAATGTTTAATTTGCATCAGTTTATCTTTTAACACCAAGAAATAGAACCAGTAAAATATATATATTTGGAAAGAGAGAGAAAGAGACAGAGAGAATGGGAGAGAGAGGTTTATTTTAACGAATTGGTTCATGTGATTGTGGGAACCTGTAAGTTCAGGATTTATAGTGCAGGTTGGCAGGCTGAAAATCAGGCTGTATTTCAATTACAGGATTCGATTCCTTCTTCCTCAGGAAACACCAGTCTTCGCAGTAAGGTCCAGAACTGAGTAGAAGAGGCCCACCCACACTGTCGTAGGTAATCTACTTAAACGATTATAAATGTCAATCACAGCAACAAAACAACTTCACAGCAATGCCCAGGCTAGTGCTTGACCAGACAAATGGGCACCATAGTCTTGCCAAATTGATAAATAAAATTTACCGTTGTTCCTAACCAAGTCCTGCCAAAGATATATTATGAACCCACTGACAAAGATTTTTTCCTTGACAGAACTTTATCACGTGTCCGGTGAAAGCTTCTTGACGAGGCTTCAGCATTGTCTTATAAAGACCTGAACAAAACACTAGCATAGTTTCTAATAACTCAAGTCCATGCCCTTAAGATGACCCTAGTCTCTTTGTAAGTGCCTGCCTGAGAAAACTCAAGCCTGCATTGAGATTTTGATATTTTTTTCCAGCCAATGACCAAAGACAGGACCCTTGTCTCTCAGTCTTTGTGGGAGAGTAGGAGTCTAGCTTCAATGAGCACCAGTTAGCAGCAAAATCAATTGGGTTCCCCCTTTCCCATTTGCAATTTTTCACTTCCCTAACTCTACTGAGCCCCTGTTCACCTTGTTGCCTATTCCCTCACTCTTCGTTTAGAAGGCCCATTCACTTCTGTACAAATTGGAGTTCAGTTTACCTTAAACTCTTTTCCCTATTGCAATAACACATTACTGATTAAAACCTGACCTTACCACTTTAACTAGTGTCTGGTTTTGTTTATTTTTTTTTTTAAAGATTTTATTTATTTATTTGACAGAGAGGGAGAGAGAGAGATAACAAGCAGGGGGAGCTGCAGGCAGAGGGAGAGGGAGAAGCAGGCTCCCTGTTAAGCAAGGAGCCCAATGTGGGGCTCGATCCCAGGACCCCGAGATCATGACCTGAGATGAAGGCAGACACTTAACTGACTGAGCCACCCAGGCACCCCAAGGTTTTGTTTATCTTTGACACCATTCTCCTTTCTAAAACACAAAGAAATTTTGAGAAAACAACAGCAGGAATGTATTAATTAATTATAATTTATTACACTATAACTGTAATTATATTAATATTAATAATTAATCAATCAATTCATATGACATGGAAACCTCTGATGCCATAATAAAACCAGAGAAAGTTAGATTTTACAAGACAGTGTAGTTAAGCAAGGAGGTCATTAGACCTAGATGGCTCAAATTCCATGTTAGCCCATATAAGCAAACCGAAATCTAAGCCTATAAATTCACTTACTTACAAAATCGAAGCCTAAGGACAACCAATCACAAACAGCCAATTAATCTTTAAGCTACGGCCAATCAATAATTTCTTTTCTTTGCTTCCCCACTTCCAGTTTGGCTCTGTACAATTCCGATCAGGTTTTGTTCAAATAAACTCTTAAGATGCTTAATATACTTCAGTTTATCTTTTAACAACAGAAAACTAAATGCAGAAGAGTTGCTAAGTGATTCAAGAATTCAATAAAAAATGAGAAGGAAAAGCAATATTTTAGATATAAATAGACATATAAATAATATATAATTTGTAGTATTATTTATATAACATATAAATAAGAATATATTATTCTCAACAGAAAAATGAGAAATGACTAGGAACTCACTCCTCTGAAATCGCCATTTTGCCATTTGTCATCCTGATTCCATGGTTGAAATACACAGTGTCTCTTGCAGGAGTACTAAGTTCTTTCATAATTAAGCCAAAGATGTTTCCTTCTTCAAAGCTTATTCTTCTATTCACAAACAATCCTGCCTGGACTTTATTTCAATGAATAATATTGTACTTCCACTTCCAATTCCCATTATAGAGTATCTACTATCTCGTTTTTCCTCTTCTCAATTCTAGTCTTATATGGCTGAAGACATACAATGTACATCCTGTCACACAATAAAAGCTGTTTCTTCTCCTGGTAGGAGAAGCTCAATCTAGTTCAATTCATAGGTACAATACAGAATTCTACCGTTCATTTTCAACTGCTCCTGGACCCATAACACAGAGCACCATCTGCCTCTGTCATTACTCATTATTCATTTCTCATACCAATTTAGATCAAATACCCTTATAACTCTATTTTTTATTGGGGAAGGCATGTGCACAAGTGCATGTGAGGAGGCAGGGAGAGGGGCAGAGGGAGAAGGGAAGCAGAACCCCCGGCTGAGCAGGGAGCCCAATGTGGGGCTGGATCCCAGGACCCTGGGACGATGACCTAAGCCGAAGGCTTTGTTGTAAAACATTTTTGCTTTTGTTCAGTTAAATCCAGTTTTCCTTTCACTATTAAAAAAATCTATTGTTTTGAATGAAAAGATAGGAAAAATAATCCTATGTAAGTATTCAGCTTGTTAAATCATAGAAAAGGAAAGGAAAAGGCCAGCCTCACTAGTGTTAATGTTTTCAGATGACTAAGCATATATATAACAGAAGGCTTTTACAGACTTTTCTCCTCATTTTTTTAATTGTCATCTTAAAGATTGTTAATCACTTATTTTCAAGATAACTGAAATTCTTATAACACAGAGGGGGTAGAAATGTAGCATAATTGCTTTTAAGTGTTTCATGCAACAATAGATATTTCAAAGCAAGTTTTAGGGAAAGATTTAGATTAGGAAACAAGGATTTTAGTTTCTAAACCAAACATTGGTGATTATAAGTCTCTTAGCTTCACAAGGCCCATAGTTCTATCTCTGTAACAGAAGAGGCCCAAATGATCAAATCCATAAACTTTTTTTTTTTTTTAAGATTTTATTTATTTATTTGAGAGAGAGAATGAGATAGAGAGAGAGCATGAGAGGGGGGAGGGTCAGAAGGAGAAGCAGACTCCCTGCTGAGCAGGGAGCCCGATGCGGGACTCGATCCCGGGACTCCAGGATCATGACCTGAGCCGAAGGCAGTTGCTTAACCAACTGAGCCACCCAGGCGCCCTCAAATCCATAAACTTTTTAATGACTCCAATATCCTATGATTTTTCAAACTCTATCAAGTGAAGGATTCATGTTTGTAGTATTTTAATGGTTCTAAAAATTAGGAAACAACAACCAAAATTAAAAGAAGAATTTACCCAAAATGGTTATTCAACTCTAAAGCAATTCTAATGAGATTAAAAATAATAATAGCAATTATATCAACAACAACCAAAAATAGCACTAGTAAACTTAAAGAGACTTTCTAAATGCTCAGGGGAGCTGAAAGACATACCAGGATATTAAAAAACAAACAAACAGAACTATAGTATGAAACAAAAAAGTACGGGGAGGAAAGCCAAATATAGAACAAACCTAAGCAATAATAAAGAAAACTAGGATATGAGGAATAATATTATTTCAAACTGGAGATTGCTTTCTTTGTTTGTTTTATAAGTTTATAAGTTTGACCACAAGAAAATAATGAAAACATTTAAATTAAATTTAGGACTTTTTTTTAGAAAATAAAACAAAGGGGTTTATATAATGTTTTTATTAGAACTCATATATGTTACCAGAGGGATTAAAAAGGTAGCTTTTATTTCCTGCCCTCAACATTCTCTCAGCAATCTAAAATACTGTAGTCATTTTCTGATAAAAAGATCTCATATTAAAATCAATTTAGAAACAACTGTCAAGATGGATTCAAATGAGAATGACTAAGTTCAGCATTTATGAACAAGATTTTAGACAAGGCCTTTGGAAAACAGTTTTGAGGCAAATCAGAACCTAAAATCATTTTTAATAGGGCTCCTGGGTTCTTTCCTCAATACTCAAATTTAGAGAAACATTACAATCAACAAGTAGAACACTTTCTAATTCATTTGACTGAGCTGAACAGATAAACGGAAAAAGCAAGATTCATTCCTTCCCACTGTATGGCATTATACTTATTTAAAGAGAAAAATTATTTTCCTAATAACTGAAAAATTCAACCTATTAAATCAGAGCAAAATAATAAAAAAGTTCTCCCTACTATCAAGCTAATTTAAAAAAAAGGGTAATAATTTGCTGAATCAAACCTCAATTGCAAAAATGTAATCCTTATACATGAGCCGAGTGTGATAAATGATGTTTAATTTTAGCATCTTAGATATGAACTTTTATACTCATGAGTGGACAAAACTCTAAGTTTCTAAGAGTTAATGATCATTATTAGAAAACTAATTATGATAGGTTTGTATTCCTGAAATATTTTCATTCAGATTATGGATAGAGGAGCTAGGTTCTCAGTTTATAAATGAATGCAATTAAATAACTCTTTTACCTTCTGTTCAAGAAAACTGCATTTGGATAACCTAAGTTATCTATAGTAAACACAGTAATTCCATAATCTTTAAAAAGTATTGAAGTTTTACTTTTAAGTTCTAAGTAATAAAAGAATTATACATGTTAAAATTATAATTTGTTTATAAGCAAGGAACTCCAAGACAATTATGTGTCCACTTGGTTCCTGAGCTACTGGTTTCCCATCTCTTTTATGCATATGTATATTCCTTTCCTGTTGGCATCAAGCAGTCTGGTTTCCTAGCACATTTTAATCTCATGGGCCAAATCAAGCAGTAGATCATGAAACAGAGATAAGACTTATTGCTAGAGATAGGGCCAAGACGTAATTCTCAAGCATTTTTTTTTCCCTTCCTAATGTGGAGAAGTGTGTAAAATTGTAAAGATTCCTATATTTGGTGCAGTAAACCTAGCCTTTCAGAAATTACACTGATGAAATGCTGATAAATAGGGTAATTAACATCTTCACTGGTTCCATAAGTATTTCCTGAACAGCCACTTTGTGATACCGGTGGTGAATTAAGATGAATAAAGTAGACATAATCTCAGACCGCATGAGAATTTCATAAAAAGGAACAAAGCATTTTTCTTATTCTTGGGAAATGTAACTTACTAAAATAGGAAATAAGAACTTGCTAACAGATAGCAGTTGGAGCAAATAGCTAGGCAATGGATAATCAAGAAATAAGATGTAATTTTAAAGGATATAGTTACAAACAGCATAAGTTCAAGGAAAAATAGATTAGTATATATTCAAGGAGTTGGGTAAGATATTCTAGAAAAGCAGAAACTGAGAACAGAACATTACATGCTTGGGCCACCTTTAAACAAAAAATAAATAGGCATTTATCAGCATCGGGAAGAACCTAAGCAAAAGACTGGAAAAGAAGAACAGATCTGGCATAAATATGTGATTGATAAGGTGCCTTATCAGACTATGACAATTTTACATGTTTAATTAAATGTATGAATATGAGAGAGGGACCAGCACCGGATAATTAGCTTACTTAGAGTTAAAAGCACATGCAATCAGTAGCAGCTAGCAAATAACTAATAATGTACTATTCATTTCTATTCAGGTAACTTTGATCTTGATTATTTTCATGATGGTTCATCCTATTTTATATAGTAGTATTTCATACAGTAAAGTGATTTACCAAATTGATTTAACACCTATAAATTGAGTTCTCCCATATTCTGGCATGGTGTTTGGTACAGTCAACATAAAAATGAATCAATTATCTTAGCCTTCATCATGCTGACAGCTGAGGATAGAGAATGGTACAATTAAAGAAGTGTGTAAATGTGGAAGTTCATTTTGTGAATTAATGCTTTATCTTTCAAAAACTTTGCATAGAAATAAATTTGCAATTTGAAAAAAAATGTCAGGTGATAAATCAATTTCTGATTCAGAAAATGTGTTCATCACAAAAATGGGCTAGAATCAGGCTCCAAGCACTGTTTTGTGAATTTTAGGAGTGGCTACAATTAGTATGCATGCCATATGTTAATCTCCAGATGGTCAAGAGCTTGGGAACACATTGTCTATGTGTATTATATAAATAAACCTGTTTAACTTTGTCTATTATACTTCTTTCTTAGTAACATAAGTTGAAAATATTTAGAAGAAACAAAGGTTTTGTCCTTTCTAAGATGCCATAGAATGACCGCGAGTAAACTAAGCACTGAAGGCAGGAAAATAAGTTGCTATAATTAAATGAAGGTCAGAACTACTTGAGAAAAAAATAAATCAAGAATATCAAAAGTGAGAAGAAAAGCATAAGAGAAACTAGCCATTTTTCCATTTTGTACCCTAACCAGAACCCTGATTAATAAAGAACAGATTTTGACACCTGTGGTGATTCTAAGTAGCAAATGGAAAAAAAAAAACAAAAAAAACAACAACATAGGAATAATAATGCTAGTCTGTATTAAAAGAAGGGGAATATAGAAATAGTATATGTTAAAATAGGAACTCAATAAATAATAACTGAAATTAACTATTTATGTGATGTTGATTCCACAGTACATACTGTGGATGGATAGAGGATAACCTCACAGTATGTTTTACATATTTTTTTAATAATTGAATGATTTGTGACTGAATTTAATACTCAGTGTGACTATCATATTGCCAATTACAAATGAGAAAAATATTAGTAATACTGACGATACTGGTGAGAGGTATAGAAGTTGTATATTGAAAGCGTCATCCAGAGTATTGGTGGTCTTATAAATTGTAGCTAATAAATTAACAAATTAATATGTTATTGATTCCTAAACATGTACTTTTGAAAGAATATATTTCATATGATATGAAGCAATTATTAATGATATAATATCCATTTATGGAACAATTTGTCTATGATAGATACTGTAATAGCATTAGTTTCCTATTGCCACTGTAAAAATATTATCACAGATCTATCATCTTATAATTCTAGAGGTCAGGATTCTAAAATGAGTTTTACAGGGATAAAATCAAGGTATCAGCCTGACTGCATTCTTTCTGGATACTCCAAAGAAAAATCTCTTTGTTTTTTTCCAGGTTTTAGATGCCACATTCGTTGGACTCCTTGGATCATGGCCCCTCCTTGCATCTTCAAAACACATCAGGCCAACTTTGCTTCTGTCTTCGTAGCTCTTTTTTTCTCTACTACGATCTGTTCACCTCCCTTTCGTGATTACACAGATCCCACCTGCCTACTCTGAAATAATCTCCCCATCTCGAAATCCTTAATTTAATCACATCTGCAACTTCCCTTTTGCCATGTAAGGTAATATATTCACAAATCTGGTATTAGAAGGTGGACATCTTTAGGGGGATGCGATTCTTTCTACTACACAGTGTTAAAATATAAATATTCTAATTACATATTCAAAACCGCACAGTGAAGTAGGAGTTACCCTGTTACGCACGCGGACAAATGGACAAAAGTGGACAGGCTTCATGTCCATTCTGTCTATCCAAAATCCTATCTTTCATTTGAAAATCCTACCTATTCCAGTCTTCCCTGTTGAGAAATAATTTGTTCCTTGTAAGGAACAGAAAGAAAGGTCCCCCTTGTCAACCCTCCCCTTGATTTTGCGGGTAATACATTAGGGTGATGGAAACGAGTGGCCAATCTACCCTCTGAATGACCATTTCTCCCATTGCTCCCACAGCAGTGCCTCAGAATTTTCCAGACGCCCCTGGGGAAGTGAGCAGCCGCAGCAGCTGTCAACACAGGGGCTTCCAGAAGCTGACGTTTGCTTCCTTTGCTAGTCACTTCCTCCTAACTGTTCCTCGTGGCATCTTTTTCAGCCCTCCTGTGTCTCTCGTGTTCTCCCCAGCCTCTTCTGTGGCAAAACATTTTTAAAGCGGGCGTCAGTAACTGTTCCAGCTCTGCTCAAAGAACAATTCAGGCTGAGCCCTCTGGTGGTGGCCACGGGGCAGCACAGCCCTTTTGAAACCCTTGTTCAACGCTATGCTACATAATACACCACCTGACAGCCCATCTCAAGTGAGCCCTCAGCTCCATTTAACTGTTCCACTTATGACATTCAGTGGAGCATAACCCTTAAAAGACTTTGGAGGCTTGGGGTAAACCTTGCAATTACTCACCTAGGACTTCTCTTTGTCACAATGGCGCAGGGGCTGGGGGGGGTAATTATATGAAAGAAAAGCCAGGTTAAACTAGGTGTTCCATTGTTCCCTAAAAGACATGTTCCAATTAAACTCTAAGAGTAATGGGAACTGTGTGTGTGTGTGTGTGTGTGTGTGTGTGTGTATAAATACAAATAAGCACATGTAATCACATGCACATGCCTGTGTATTTGGCACATATAAATATAAAAATATATATTTATATACATATGCATTTAAATATAATGAATCATACTATATATGTGCAAGCATACATTAAGGAATAGTGCTCTGTTCATGGTTCTATCACTGCACTTGTTTAAAATCACCTGCTTTAGAAGACATGAACAGACATTTTTCCAAAGAAGACATCCAAATGGCCAACAGACACATGAAAAAGTGCTCAACATCACTCGGTATCAGGGAAATCCAAATCAAAGCCTCAATGAGATATCACCTCACACCAGTCAGAATGGCTAAAATTAACAAGTCAGGAAACAACAGATGTTGGCGGGGACGCGGAGAAAGGGGAACCCTCCTGCACTGTTGGTGGGAATGCAAGCTGATGCAGCCACTCTGGAAAACAGTATGAAGGTTCCTCAAAAAGTTGAAAATAGAGCTACCCTACGACCCAGCAATTGCACTACTGGGAATTTACCCCAAAGATACAAATGTAGGGATCTGAAAGGGTACGTGCATCCCGATGTGTATAGTAGCAATGTCCACAATAGCCAAACTGTGGAAAGAGCCAAGATGCCCATCGACAGATAAATAGAATATGTAATATATATATATATATATATATATATATATATATATATATATATATAATGGAATATTATGCAGCCATCAAAAGGAATGAATTCTTGCCATTTGCAACAACGTGGATAGAACTGGAGAGTGTTATGCTGAGCGAAATAAGTCAATCAGAGAAAGACATGTATCCTATGACCTCACTGATATGAGGAATTCTTAATCTCAGGAAACAAACTGAGGGTTGCTGGAGTGGTGGGGGGTGGGAGGGATGGGGTGGCTGGGTGGTAGACATTGGGGAGGGTATGTGCTATGGTGAGTGCTGTGAATTGTACAAGACTGTTGAATCACAGATCTGTACCTCTGAAACAAATAATACATTATATGTTAAAAAAAAGAAGAAGAAGAAGATAGCAGGAGGTGGGAAGAATGAAGGGGGGGAAATCAGAGGGGGAGATGAACCATGAGAGATGATGGATTCTGAAAAACAAACTGAGGGTTCTAGAGGGGAGGGGGGTGGGAGGATGGGTTAGCCTGGTGATGGGTATTAAAGAGGGCGTGTTCTGCACAGAGCACTGGGTGTTATACGCAAATAATGAATCGTGGAACACTACATCAAAAAAATAAATAAATAAAATAAATAAAATCACCTGCTTTAGTCAGTCTGCCTGCCTTAAATTACAGTGTAAGCACTTTGAGGGGATAGACCCTCCACTATTCATCTGCATAACTCCTGAAACAAGATAGAAGCTCAACAATAATTGGAGGACTAAAACAGGCACTCAGTCATACAGCTGTTATCTGGGTCCAGGAAGACCACAGAGTGCCCTGGTGTGAAGTGCCCTGGAGGACCCAATAAGGCATTCAGGCTTACCTCATGACTTTACACATTCACTGGTTGGTGACAGACCCATCACAACAGTGTTGAGAATTCTGCATTCTCACTCACTGGTATCCACCTCTAGTCCAACTTTCCATTCTTCTTTTCTATTAGCTTGCTATTACTTAATGACAGTTCAGGGTTTTTCCTGTTTGGGGCTATAAATTGAAGAAGATATTATAAAGAAAAAGTTAGAGGAATGTTAGAATCCATAAAACATGTTAATGTTTTCCCAATTTTTTTTTCCCTAGCCCTAAAGATTTTAAAAAGGAAAAATAAAACAAAAACAAAAACAAAATGTAAAATGAATGCAAACAGCTATAGAAGCAAGAGGGCAAAGCCACCAGCCTAATTCTGCCTTCTTCCAATTTGGAGAAATTGCAACTTAAGAACCATGCTGGCCAAATGAGGCCTCACACAGATTCCATTATGTAAGTTCACTGATTGCTTGGTTCAACCCACTTGAGGCACCAGAATCTTGGCCACAATGTTAGTTTGGTTGATTAGTCAGGTAGCTTTCTTTAATAATACCTCAAGGGGTTGTGGCTTTTGGCAAAGAATAGAGCTAATTCCAGCTTAATTGCCACATAAAGTTTTCCCTAAAGCACAGAAGCCACTGACCTTATGCTGCTTCCTATGACACACTTTTAGACATCCCTCCTGAGTGTAATAACGTACTCTGGGTTTGCTGTTTAACAGCTTAAGCCCACAATAGATGATCTTGTCACCACTGTCACTTAACCTTTTCTGCAAGCAAGGAGGAAATAAATTCAAGAGTTTATACCTCAGACCTCTGAACCTCCATTTTGTTCTGTGTGAAATAAACCCCCAGTGGCAGTCCTTTGTCCTTCACAAAATGGAGATTCTTGGCACCGAGCAATTCAAACACCGTCTCTTCTTTTCCAAGGCCTCTAAAGTACCCTTGCCCATGTACATTCTCTCCTCCCTCCACACTATCAAAGAATTCCACTTGTATTCTTTCCAAAGTATAGCATTCAATTTTTCCCTTTCCACAATCTCCTTAAAAATTGGAACTATGTTTTACACAACTTGGTGTTCACTATAGCATGATTAAACACCTATAGTCTATTGATTCCCTATTTACATCAAGGCTGTGGTTCCCTCAGTTTTTCTAGGAATTCCATTTTATGTAAAGTCTCCATTATACATAAAACACTTGTATGCTCCTACAATGTTTGGTTAGTTTCAGTATGACTACACTTTATTTTCAGCATTTATTTCAAACTTTCAAAGAACCTGGCCAGGAGGGTCAAAAAAATTTCAAAACAATTTTTCCTTTCTATTAGAGAAAAGCACTATAAAATTCCCAAAGACCTGGCCTTATGCATATTGCTTTCCAAATTCTAACAAAACTCAGAATGGATTGAAAACCTCTGGCTGTGATTGGTTTTGTAAGATAGGGTTTTATCTGAAGGCTCTTTCTGATTAGGCATAAGCAAAACTAAAGAGGGAAAGCCTTCTTGCCTTTCCAAAGATAATTCTCCTATAAGACATACAGAAATGTATTACTAATGATTCATTGATTCAGATAAGGTTGGCCTTTTTATCCTAAAACAACCCATTAGGGTAGGACAGAATTGAACTAAACAAAAGAAGGCTATACATCAAAGAAATGTCAGGTGGAATTTCAAGCATTGAAGAGTTTACAATACCCTTTCATCCCCCATACACAAATTTAAATAAAAACAAAATATTAAGGTCTGGAAGGAGTATAAGGATGTATAACAAAACTCTACCAACTTGTCTCCTTATTTTGACTATTTCAGACTTCTTAAAAATATGAATAGGAAATTATTAAAGAAAAAACTTCAGATGCAAAGTGCTCTTTGCATCTGACAGTTGGGTTATCTAGCATTACAAAAATGGATGAGAAAAGATGACAACAGCTTTCATTCTTTCACATTCTTATAAAGCTTGGCTCTGAGTTAACTCTGAACTTGTGTTTGGTCATTCTCTAAATTTAAAATATAAATCTAATTTTACCTTTCATTCCACACAGTTCACTGCTTTAAGATTGCCTTGCAAGTCTTCTTAGCTCATACATCCCACCCCCTCCCATTGTAGCATTGGTTTCTAGGATTTGGAATAATTTCTGAAAAATATATTGATTTCTAAAAAAATACACTGTGGTATAGAGACATTATATACTATGGAATTCTTACAACAAATAGGAAATTAAAGCCTTGATATATCTAAGTGTTGGCTCTCACCTAGGATCTGTGTGGAATATTATGCTTCAGACTTTCATCACTGAAAAAAGTAGCCTATTATAACGGTTAAACAAGTAATGGCTTGTAGTGCATGATCTAGTATATAACAGCCAGACTTTGAACTCAAGCCCACACACCATACCTTGCTGTGAAAGAGGTTCATTCTACTTTAGCAACAGGTCTATTGTTTTTTAGTCATAATCCTAGTCAAGAAAGTGACAGTAAAATTCTCAGCAGCTCCCATTCCCAACCGTACATTCCCATAAAATACCTACTTTTCCCACTGCTAAGATACCTTTCTCATATAGCTTGCCTTTCTTGGGTGGGGGAGGGGATAAAAGGCAGTGTGGAAGTTTAAAAAAAAAAATCATCCAAAAGTAGTGGAGGTGTGCTGTAAGTGCAAAGAGTACATTTGGAGCTTACGCTCCATGAAGAATATATTTGAGGCTTTTACATAGCACTCTGTAAAGACGCACTTCAGAAATAATTTAAATAGCATGAACTTACGTAGGCAGGATGATGACAAGAGCACTAGATATGAGAATTGTGTGCAAGTAAGCCATCCGATACCAATTATAGAAATTAATTCCATTATTTATTAAGCCACCTAACTTCTGTCTGAATCATGAAGCTTTTGGGTGTTCAAATGTATAAGATACATTTATATGAAATGTTACTTCTTCTTGATTCCCAATTTCATTCCACATACCCTCTAAGAGCTATTACATTTTACTACATTATTTATTAAGCATTTGAGTTCAATCTTCTTATGCCAAATCATCTTACATTCTAATGACATGTTATATTGTCTAAAGCATCTTATATTTGATCCATTTTGTATGCACAGCTTATTACATTTATAGACTGACATTTGCATATCTGATCAATTACAAACCTTCAGCACACAGTGCAATACGATACCTTAGTTTAATTCAATTTCACTTTCAATTGGTTCCATCTTTAAATATTAATTTAGGTAAATGTGAGTGCACAATAGTGTAATTACTTCAAGCAAGAACAGATTTAATCTATTTTTAAAACTATAGAAGTAAGATTTATGCATCTACTTTCCAACTATAAGAAATGTATTGAAAATTGTCCTGCATTTGATATTCTTTTTGCATTTCCAAGTTGCTTTGCAAAAAAACAAAACAAAAACAAAAACAAAACAGATAATGATGGTTTGATACAAAGTTTCATAGAAGCATGTGGTGACCTTCCAACCAAGAAAAACACAATTGAGCCTCTGTCTGAAATTATTTATGGCAGAGGTTGAAAGATGCTTACAAAAGTGGTCTGGAGCTCATCTCTAGATAGACTTAGTCTATCCTCCCCCCTCTAACACACACACAAAAGGGCCAAACTTTTAATATTAGACAATTTTGCATAAAGTCAAAATTAGAGATCTTGCATACCTGGCTTACACTCCTGCATGACAACAATTCACTTGGGTTCAGTGGCAGTTTGTGACTTTTTTTAAATGGATGAGGCAGAGTCACTGCAATCTGCTACAACCCAACTGCATTCTCTAACACAAGGCTTGCCTAATAAATATATAATATGGTTACACCTGCCTGATTTGGGAGACAATTCTGTTTTCTGTTCTTCATCTCTCGTGTTCATATTGTGAAAAAACAGGTGAAAAATATTTTTGTGGGGAGAGGGGGACAGTGGGCATCTGCATCAGTGCTAGTTAGGATGCTGTCTTGGAAGCACACATGATGGAGAAACTTCCAGAAAAGTGCCCCTAGCTCTGTTCATTTCTGTTTACAAAATTAAAACCCCATATGTGTTCTTCAGTATGCTTCACTGTTTCTAATTGTACCCACACCTCCTCCTATTGCTCCTTCTCCTTCTTTCTTCAGCTCAGGTTAATGTGGAATACTGTAATAAAAAATAATATCATTCAGCAAATACTGGGAAAAGAGCTAAGGGAATTTTTTTTTTCATTTTTTATTTATTTATTTGCCAGAGAGAGACACAGCGAGAGAGGGAACACAAGCAGGGGGAGTGGGAGAGGGAGAAGCAGGCTTCCCGCTGAGCAGGGAGCCCGATGCGGGGCTCGATCCCAGGACCCTGGGACCATGACCTGAGCCGAAGGCAGACGCTTAACGACTGAGCCACCTAGGCGCCCCTAGCTAAGGGAATTTTTTAAAGGGTGTTTATTTTCCCTCTAATAGGAAGTGGACAGAAACCAAAAAATACTTTACATTAGGAAAATGCCTGATCTTCTTGAATTATTTTGCCATTTTTCCCTAATTACTACATATTCAAATTATTTGGGAGGATGTTGCTTATATTGGATTTTCCATTAAATAGCTATGGGACTCTGAGTAAGTCACACAGCCTCTCAAGTTTTTCATTTTCTGCTAAAAAGGTGTCTAATCCAGTGATTAAGATCACAGAGTAAGGAGTTTGAAAGCTGGTTGCCCCATTAGTTTTGAGACTTTGGGAGATGCACCTGTAGACTCTGGGCCTTGGCATCTGCATCTGTCCCATGGAGATGATAACACTGGCCCTTTTGTCACAGGGTCATTTCCACAGATTATGTGAGCTACTATGGTAAAGCACGCAGAACGGAGCTTGGCATATATGGAGTACTATGTAGGGTTGTCTGGTGGCGCAGTCCGTTAAGCAACTTGCTCTTGGTTTTGGCTCAGGTCCTGATCTCAGGGTCCAGGGATCGAACCGCATGTCGAGCCCCCACCCCTGTTGACCCCCCCCCACACCACCGAACCCCCCGTGGAGCCTCCCCCCCCACTGTTGAGACCTGCAAAGGCCTCTGCGCTGTGAGGCCTGCTTGAGATTCTCTCTCCCTCTCCTTCTGCCCCCACCCCCACTCATATTCTCTCTAAATAAATAAATAAAATCTTTTAAAAAAATAAGTACTATGTAAAAGTTTGTTAAAAATAAGTAAAACTGTTGATGAATTCTATAGATTGTATCTAAATAAATCACAAGCTTTAAAGTTCTAACCACTTTGATTTCATATTCTGTGACTTGATAATATCAGTATGTTAATTAAAATACCTCTTTGTGGGGCGCCTGGGTGGCTCAGTTGGTTAAGCGACTGCCTTCGGCTCAGGTCATGATCCTGGAGTCCCTGGATCGAGTCCCACATTGGGCTCCCTGCTCGGCGGGGAGTCTGCTTCTCCCTCTGACCCTAACCCCTCTCATGTGCTCTCTCTCTCGCATTCTCTCTCTCTCAAATAAATAAATAAAATCTTTAAAAATAAATAAATAAATAAAATACCTCTTTGTGTCATCATAAAGAGGTCACCAACATTATTTTTTTAAAAGATTTTATTTATTTATTTATTTGAGAATAAGAGAGAGAGAGAGAGCACATGAGAGGGGGGAGGGTCAGAGGGAGAAGCAGACTCCCCGCCGAGCAGGGAGCCCGATGAGGAACTCGATCCCTGGACTCCAGGATCATGACCTGAGCCGAAGATAGTTGCTTAGCCAACTGAGCCACCCAGGCGCTCGATCACCAACATTATCAATGTTGATTTTAAAGATTTTAAAAATATCTTGGCCAAATATTTTTTCAACCCTGTATATAAGTTTTAACAGTAAAAAAAAATGAAAGAAGCTTACATATGGAAATTCACTATTCAAGATCACATCAGTTCTTTATATTGAAGTTTCAATTCTACTTAAAAAAATTACATAACTTGGTATATAATTTCCTATACCACAAACATGGGTTAATAAATTGGAAATATTATGACATGATTATACTGATAATGTATGTTGATAATCAGAAAACAACATCTCACATCAGGTAACTGTCCTGACATTTTTTTTTTTTTTTTTTCTAATTCAATTCTACTATCAACTTTTCTTTATCTATACTTGCAAAAAGTACTAATTATGTTGTATTCTATCTGGGGATCCCAACTTTAAAGAGAGTATTACTTCTTTAAAACTATTCTTAAGCTCTTTATACTTAACATGGTTTTAATATGCTTAAATATTAAAATTATTTTTTCCAAAAATTTTTAATTTGTTGCTTAATTCCAAGGTGAAGAAATGTCTAAAAATGTCGAAATGCCTTACTAAAACCCGTGACCTAATTTCATATAGAAATGCAATTTTGAACTAGTAGAGTTCTGTGCTAGAATATTTTAATTTTTTCCTGTTTCCAGTGAAAATCTATTTTAAACTACACTTCATAAATCATTGAGAATTACTACCAAATGGGACTTACTTCTAAAAGAAAAGAAATTATATAGATGCATACACTGATGGGGAAGGAAGGAAGTATAGAAAAAATCTGGTCCAGTGCCCTTATTTAAAAAAGAAATTTAAAATCAGACAGGTTAAGTTGTTAAAAATTTATTCAATGAAGCAGAGTCACAGCCAAAACTAGATACAAGTCACCCTGCTCACTGACCATTTGTCATGAACAATGTTTAATGTGGGCTGGAATGTTAAATAATTCCCCAGTACAAAAACTTAAATGATGTTTAGACACTAAGTATATCATTTTTTTTTCTTCTTTAAAACATTGAAACCCATTAACATTGAAGAGGAGTGGACTAATAAATTTTTTTCAAGTTGAATTGTACTAACTAGTAAATTCAAAGCATTGGCTGCAGACATTTTTTTAGCACTAAATATTTTATACTCAGATACATCAGCAAATAATTCTCAAATAAATTTAGAATTGTGGGCAAGATGTATTCTTTCCTCTTTCACAATAGTCCAAAAATAACTTTTATTTCATTCAATACAGAAATCATTCTTCTATCTCACATTTCAAGTTGTTTGGAAATGATCTCTCCCTCTCTCTCTCTCTCTCTCTCTCTCTCGCACACACAACACACATGCACACAGAGGAATATACATTTATAGGCATATTCATTGTTTAAATCACATATCATCATCCTACAGAAATTAAGTACAATGTGAAGGAGACACAGGCATTAGGCATTTTTCACCATCAGTAATCATGGCTGTATAATAATTAAAATTATAAATGCAGACAGATCTGAAGAATTTTAAGTGACCCCATAATTTTTTAAAAGACTTTATTTATTTGATTTATTTGAGAGAGAGAGAGAGGGAGAGCAAGCACATGAGTGGGGGAGGGGGTGCAGAGGGAGAGGGAAAAAATTTCAAGCAGACTCCACCCTGAAGTTCCAGGTCAAGGCAGGTGGGGCTCAATCCCACGACCCTGAGATCATGACCTGAGCTGAAACCAAGAGTCAGATGCTTAACCAACTGAGCCACCCAGGCGCCCCTTAAGTGACCCCATAATTTAACTACCTGCTCATAGCCACTGTAAATATCCCCACTCCCTCAGATTCTTTACTATACATGTGTATGTTTCTGGGTGTATCTGTATGTGTCATGTGCTAAGAGAGGAGAATTTAGAAAAATCTAAATCCATGATATTTGATTTCTTTTTTTCAAGGATGGTATTTGTACTTTAAGACTTGAACTACTGTATTGAGGCCAAGTATATATTTTTCTACCTCACCTCTTTAAAGGTTGATGTATAGATATTTATGCTCTTAATTTAAACATTTTGGTTAAATTTTTTGTAATGTTCTACTTTAAAAATAGTGGGATTTATTTCTATAAATTTACCTCTAAATACAACTGGCCAGATTCTGTGAGTTTTGATTCAGATAACTTTCATTTTTTTTTAATTTTTAAGTATTTTCTTATTATAATTTTGATCTAATCATTCACTAATTAGAATGATTTCCATTCATTAATTCAATAAATAGTTTTGTATCCATAGTACCTGAGACTCATTCTCTTAGATGAACATAAAATACAGTGAACAAATGCTGACCAAGCAATAATAAAGCCCTGCCCTAATAGAACTTAACATTCTCTAATAGGTAAGTAGAAAGGGTAAAATTTAGGCAAATGAATATACGATATGATGGCAAGAAGTGATAGTACTATGAATAAAAATAAAGTAGGATAA
This sequence comes from Phoca vitulina, assembly GCF_004348235.1. NCBI lineage: Eukaryota > Metazoa > Chordata > Mammalia > Carnivora > Phocidae > Phoca > Phoca vitulina. The sequence continues at coordinate 22,286,220 of NW_022589706.1, forward strand.
AGGCATAAGAACTAACAGGAAGCATTGTTTGAGATGGGGTAGTTTCAGATAGCCTTTCTAGTGAGGTAACATTTGAACAGAGACCTAAATAAAGTGAGGGAATGAGAAATGTGTCTCCTATAAATCCCATAGCCAGATGCAATGAATGTTGCATCAACTACCTGAACAGGGAAGCAAAATCTTTCTTAGTCAAGTATCCGGATGAAAACCCAGCCCGGGCTTTGTCCCTTTATGAAATCCTAATCAAAGATCCAAAGTAAGGAATGCCTGCACTCCTGACTCATCATGGAAATTGTGAGATAAGAAATGTGTGGGTGTTTTGCACCACTACATTTATTTTAACCAGTTACATAACAATTGGAAACTAGTACACATTTTAATACCTGAAAGTGGGGTACTGCTGTAAGAAATACCTTGAAATGTGAGGGTGGAATTAATCTTGGACAATAGGCAAAGGCAGGAATTTTGAGGAGCATTATAGAGAACCCCTCAATTTCCTTGAACAAACTGTTAGCAAAAGTATGAAATTGAAGGACACTGCTGATGAGGGCTCAAAAATCAAGGGAGGGATATGTTTCTGGAAACTGAAGGAAGGGGTATCCTTGTTTTATAGTGACAGAGAACTTAGCAAAATTGCCTCCTACAATGTATGTGGAAAGCAGAACTTGTAAGGGATAAACTTGTTTACCTAGCTAAGGAGATTTCCAAGCTAACTGTTGAAAGCACCACATGGTTTTTTTCATGTTGCATTTAGTAAAATGAGAAAGGAGAGAGATGAATTGAGGAAATATCAGGAAGAAGAAAGAAAGAAAGAAAGAAAGAAAGACAGAAAGAAAGAAAGAAAGAAAGAAAGAAAGAAAGAAAGAAGAAGGAAGGAAGAAGGAAGGAAGGAGGGGGGGAGGGAGGGAGGGAAAGAAAGAGAAAAAGAAAGAGAGGGAGAGGAGGAAGGAAGGAAGGAAGGAAGGAAGGAAGAAAGGAAGGAAGGAAGGAAGGAAGGAAAGGAGCGACGGACGGAGGGAGGAAGGAGGGGAGGAAGAAAAAGGAAACCAGATTTTTGATGGTTTGGAAATAGTCTTCCCAGATGGTGAAGAATGCTAAAATTAAGAAATGTCTTTCAAAAGCATGGTATAAGAAAAAGCTGAGAGTGCAACTATATAACAATTTGCTATCATCTCAGAAAGATTGAAAAGTCAGTCATACAAAGGGCCCTTAAGTAAATTAATAATGTGCCTGGTGATCCTCTCCATCTTCTCAATGAGCCTAGGAAGATTGAGAGTGTTGTCTTTCAGCTATCTGAACAAGAGGTAGGAATTATCTCAAACATGTCTGTTAAGTATGGCTTGTGTCTAATGGACTGACCCTTACTGAAATCCACAGGAGATCCATAAGCCTCCTCAGAAAACTATTCCAGCAGATTTATTGCCTGCTTGGACTGAAAGAGATAGAGAAAGGACTAAAGGAGGTAGTCGAATCCCAAAAATTCCACTGGCAATCTCTTAGTTCATTCAGGCTATTATAACAAAAATACCATAAATCACATGGCTTATAAATAACAAAAACATGTATTTTTCATAGTTTTGGAGACTGGAAAGAGCAAGATCAAGATGCCAGATTAGGTGTCTGGTAAGAGGCCACTTCCTGGTTCATAGATGCTATCTTTTTGCTGTGTTTTCACATGGCAGGAGGGGCAAAAGAGCTTCTCTGGGGCCTCTTTTATAAGGGCACTCATCCCATTTATGAAGCTCCACCCTCATGACCTAAGTACTGCCCAAAGGTCCCATCTCCTAATACAATCAGGGGTTAGGATTTCAACATATAAATTTGGGAAGACACAAGCATTCCGTCCATAATAGGCAGGAAGCAGACTGATAAACCAAAGCAATGGGAAGCACATGCTGTCTTTCATGAAAAGGAGGAATAACTCAGAGAACAAAACCTAGAAACCAGAGGGTGGGAGAAGGAGCCATGAAGAATTCTTCTTAAGCTTTAAAATTTAACCAAAAAATTCCTAACATTTTCTCAACTAGACCAGAACTCCTCTTAAACAGGGGCTTATTGTTGCCTCTTATTTCCCACTCCTTAAGCTGAACATTTATAGCTTATATCCTGTGCCTGACTTACAGTTGTACATAACAGAGGCCATAGGTCCACAAATGAAAAGGGATTTGAGCCCCTAGCTATATTTAAGGGATTACACTCAGGGACCTCATCTGCTGCAGGATCTGATTTCAATGATAAGATTTTGGACTTTGATTCTGATGCATAATGGGATGAGATTTGGAGGAACATTGGGAGGGAGTGGATGTATTTTGCATTTAGCGAGAATATGATTACGTTTACATCAGTGAAACGTGACTTTGGATCTCCATCCCTGTACATTTACCCCTCCCTCTCCTACCCCATGAAATAGTTAGAAAACCACTGGGCCAGGTTATTCCAACTCTTTTCATCTCTAAAGTTTACAATTTATTTTTCAGAAAGACACACAGGTATTAAAAAAAAAAAAAAAAAAAAAAAAAAAAAAAAACCTTTTTCAAAAAGTGTGACTCATGTTATCAGAAATACTGGGTTTAATTCCTAACTGTAACAGTTAGGATACTGTAACAGTATCTAATTGTGAAAAATAAGCACAAGATGAGATGAATAGCAAGTCAAACTAATTTAGAAACCAGAAAATTTTGGTTTCATAATGATTCACATCATTGAAAAATCTCTCTCCTTAAGTGACTCACTCTACTCCTGAGAAATCTAATGCTTTATTAGGTAAAGTAGAAGGCATTGGTAAAAAGGTAAGCTTATTTGTGCATGATTGCATGCTTTTATACTTTTCTGTTTATGAAAATATTTTTCCAAGCTTCCTGGCACATACCAAAATCCTCCTTGTCCTTTGAGACCTTACCTGGCCACTGCAGAAACTGTTTCCAACTAATTCTCAACCTATTACACTTTTCTCCTCAAGGCATTTATCACTTGCTATATTGTAAGAGAGACCTCACTGATGATTTCTTCTCCCCTAATGCTTCCGAGCCCATTAGGACAGAGTTTATTTTGATTCACCTTTATCCCACTCTCCGTACAGGGTTTTGTGATTGTGAGGTACACAGACGTTTGTCAACTTGTTCTACAATCTGCCACAATGACTCAAGCCTAGGGATTTTCTCAGTATTGCTTTAATGCAAATAATAATTTTATTAGGAAAAGGATATAGTTTCTATCCTCTACTTGTTCTACTCTCCAAATCACAACATACCATAGCTTTGAAAAGTATGATATCCTCTCTGCAATTCCCTTGTATCATTGGTAAAATGGTATTATGTCTTTTAGTATAAGAAAATCATGAACCAAAAGATATGTTCAGGTCTCTTGCAGTCTTAGATCTTTGATAACTGAGGGCTTTCTGAACTTCACATAGAAGATATGTCTCCTGAAATAGAAAGTAATTTCTTTGCATTATTCACAAGGGAATTATAAAGATTTGTGAAAAATACAAGCGACCTTCTTTCAATTCTTAACAGGATTTCCAGATGGCTTTGTTGTAGAAGGATTTTCTTTTTACAAAAAAAAAAAAAAAAAAAAAGAAAAAAGAAAAGAAAAGAAAAGAAAAAGAAAAAAAAAGAAAGTTTGCTTGAAATAACAAAGCAAAATTATGGGATTGGACATGAAAGAAAAACCCAACGTCCTCTGAGTTTAATTTGAAAGTGAAAATAAGTGCTTGAAATAAAGAAGATGGGGATACAAAGAGGGGAAAAGGCAGACTCATGCATATAATCAAGGTATATTGAGACTAAATCCCAATTGGGAGGACTACCTAAAAAATTAACAAATCTCTCTAAGGACGATGACCAAGTATTCTTAGGGATGTGTACAACATTCTAGACTACATGCTGCTCTTCACTAGCTCTTTATTTTTGTGTATGATAGTCTTGATTTGGTTAGATGAATGAGACTTAGGCATTATTTGGCTGGTGAAGAATTTTGCAGTGTTACAATGAAGAGATATATGAGTAAGAGAAATTTAGAGGATCTCATTATTTATCAGTGTAATAGTATTAGTATTTTATCTTTATATTCCCCTTCTGCCATCAGCCAGAAAATATTTTCTGCTTTTAAAGAGTTCATGCAACTATATTAGGACTGCCCAGATCGTCTCCCTATCTTGAGGTCAACCATGCCATATAATGTAACTTAATCACAAGAGTGAAGTTCCATCATATTCACCGGTTCTGGCCACATTCCAGGGGAAAGAGAATAATTCAAGGCCAAGGTCACTGACGATCATTCTTAGAATTATATCTACCAAAATAGGAAAAATAGTTCAACTTTAGCCCAGATTTATAAGCTTTCATTCAATGTGAAAAGGCGGCCACCAGTTACCTTTGTTATATATTGACTGCTACGTTTAATGGAGAACATAACAATAATCAAAATTTATGCAACAGTATTCCACAGACACTTTCACATTTACCCCCCTCCCCCACAGACAACCTAGGCAATTCTCACTATACCTATTTCTAGAGAAAATACAAGTGGAGCACAGAGATTTCAAGGAAAATCTCCTCAAGTGCTACCAGTGGAAAATTCTATATTCAAAGGAAAGACTGATTCTAAATACATTATGTTTTACTTTACACAGAATGATTTATTGTTGCCAGAATCATCAAACATGATTGCTTTCACTATTGACAGAGTGAGTGTGTTCTAGTGCCTTATGGTGTGGTTTGTAATGTGACTACATGAGTTACAGATAATGTGAATATTAAATGTGGCATACAGTCCAAGATAAAGAGTCATGTTTCCCTGCATCGTGGAGTCAATGATGGTCTTGAATATCAGGGGTGAAAATATAGCAAGAGGACTCCCAATTCAGCAGGATTCTTCATCACCAGGTGACCCGTTTCTCTTTAGGAGGCTCTCCAAATGCTCGAGTTGTAGAAATTAGGCTTTCTCCTTCGCTAAATGTCTGGAAGCCTATTCTGACCTACTTAGGTTTCTAAATAGATTTCCCTGACATTACACATCAGCAGTTGCATCGAGGAGAGAAAAACACCACTTAGACTCCTCTAACCTGTCCATTGCCAAATTTCCTTCACTTCCCAAAAATTGTGTCTGTCTCTTCTCTTTTGTTTAAATTAGTACACTGTTATAATATAGCTTCATTACCAGAAGACTAAGTAAATGAAGTGTCATTATATGCAGATACAGAGGGACATTGAAATAATTTAAGAAAATATAACCCCTGCTTCAGGATGATATTTTTTAACAGAAATTTTACCTCTGGCATTTTTCTGCCAAGATAAAAAAATCAACAACTTTAGTAACTCGTTGGCCTTAATATATTGCTTGTAAAAACCTGTACAAGGAATCTCAATGATGGTCCCTAGGAGAATTCGGCTTGAGTAGGATTTGGACTTCAATAGTTCATGCGTTGTTGATTTTTGGGTATTGGTATTCTGAGAAAGACAAAGTACTTTATAAATCATGCACTTTAGCCTTGGTGGCCTTGGAATTTCTCACAGAGGATATCTTCTCTTTCATATACTGAGTATGATTACATAACACCTTTTCTAAGAGTTCAAGTGTCAAAGGGAAGAACTCCATAGGGATTACTAATTATAATATTTTCAAATGGAAAGCTAGCCATAACTAAGAACAATAGAGGCAAAAAAATAAAGCACAATTTAAAAAAATAAAATACATGGTAGAAAGATAACTGGGCAGGTAGATAGTAGATAACAATTGCTACTTTTTGCCTGTTCAGTTTTCTGAAATGCTTAGAGTTTGCATGGTAAAAAGATTTACAGATATTTTCCTTCAATTTTGACTTTTGGATAAGAAAAGCAAAAGTAGATACCTAGAGAGATGAACTGATTTAATAGACTATTTCTTCCAACTGTGACTTAGAGCATACATGCTTTGCTATATATGCACCACATTTGACTCCAAGAACCTAGATTTACCTTCTCAAATAAAACTGAATATACTGGTAAAAGAAGTTCACACCTGTTTATAATATGTTCAATTTTAAAACAATGAGAGTCATGATTGTTTTCTTAGAATAAATAAGAACATAGAATTTTAATTATTCAAGGAGTTCTTAGAGGATTTCTGACCTTATATTTTCCAAAGAGTCAGATGGGTATTTATTGAAAGACAGTACATTAAAAGTTGTCATAAGTGTCTTCTTTTATTCACTTCCATTTATATACAGAGAGAACATTTCAGGTATATCATTTTACATTGTCATTGACTCACTTTATTATTAGCAGGAAAAAGTTTGTCGAGGTTCATTAGAAAATGGTAATTATATCTCAGCAAATTTTACCCTAAAATTTGCAATTTTGATGATTCTAGTTTAGTTCCTAAACCAGCTAAAGTGCTGATACATTAAACCAAGTTTCCTTAAACTAACAAAATAATAATAATAAAATAAAATTGTGGTAGCAATATTGAATTTTGTTTAAAATGAAAATAACTTATCTTTATTGACTTTAGCATACATGAAAAATATGTCATATTAATTCTGGAACTTTATTAAAACATTATTTTTGGCTTTTGCAGATGTACATATACAATATTTTTCAGGAACTTATTACAGACAAATATATTGTTTTCTCCAGCTTTGCTATTGAGTCATTAATTACTTTACTTGGTACCTGTCAAATAATATGCAATGCTCAGTTTTGGGTTTTGTTTTTAAATTTCATTTAGTTTGAAGCACCATATAAATGAGACCAATGGCAGGAGTTTGATATTTACTTGGCTCTTCACAAATTCAAACGGAAATGCCCTCCCTGGAAAATGGTTGCTTTGAAAATTATAATTGAATGAATTCTATTATGTTAAAAAACTATTCAATAGTCTATATATTTCTGTCTTTTAAAAACATGGTATGCATGCCTTATAACAGCACAACTTCTTGCATCTTACATTGAAATTATAAGAAATTATAACTTTTACAACAGTGAAAAGCCAGTAGATCCATAGATAGACATTCTTTCTGGTAATAAATTTACTCCAAGGTAGACATTGGACTTTACACAAGTTATTGAATCTTTCTAAAAATCAATTCCTCACTTAGAAAATTAGGCAAACTAACCAGAATCTCAAAGGGCCCTGGTATCACCCGGATAAGCAAGGTTATGCTGATAGAATGGGGAAAAAAATGTCAAAATCTCATTGGCACTTTTTTTAATTTGCACAAATTCTTCTGAAGATCCAGGCCACTCTCCAACCGTCTGAGGCTGCTGTGCTCCATGGAACTACTTGGTGACTAGAAGTAAGCCTCCTGTCTCTATATAATCTGAAATATGTAGCTTTCTTGGATGATTCAAGAAAGTGCAGGGGGGTCACACATAAGCAAGTATGTGCTTTGGAATGTGACAGAGACTCTCTCCTTAACGAAACTCTAGACAGGCTCCTTTGAGCTCTTTTTCAACAAGGTCCCACCCTTTGGTCTTTTCCTCAAGATCCCAGAAAACTACTAAGTCAGGTTAGTGAGATTCCCCTACTATCAATATCTAATCACCCTTGATAGACGATCAAATTCCTCATCCTTCACTATTTTAGTCTGAATATTTATGTCTCCATAAATTCTTATGTTGAAGCCTAATCGTCAATGTGATGGTATTAGGAGCAGCCACATATGGGAGGTGATTAGGTCAGGGCGAGCAGAACCATAGTGAATAGGATCAGTGCACTAATAAGGGACCCCTGAGAGCTCCCTTGCCCTTTCCACAAGATGAAATTATCAGTGAGAGGGCACTTTCTAGGAAGCAGAAAGTGGTCCCTCCTTAGGCACCAGATCTGCTGGCTCTATGATCTTGGAGTGCCTAGCCCCAGAACTATGAGTTTACAGCATTTTATTATACCAGCCCAAATAGACTAAGATACCCAGCATCCCCCAGGTAAGATATAATCACCTTGACCTGAAATTGCAATTCTGACTTCAGAAAGAATTCTTTTAGGTCACTTTGGCAAGAATTTCCTTACCCTCTTATTAATTTTCTGTCTACTGGCCCCCTCTGCCTAAATTCTGCTCCTTGACTATAAATCCCCACTTTTCCTCGTTATATTTGAAAGTGAGCCTGCTTCAAAACTGACGTCTTTTTTCCTCTGTTGAAATAGTGCCTGAGTAAAATCTGTTTTTACCACTTTACCTACTATCCAGCTCTGGTTTTCTTTAAGAGATGGGAATGATATATGACTCTTCTGCACACATTTCTTTGGTCACATCTAGTCACCCAGTCACACTTATTCAAAGAGGCAAGTGGAAAGAAGATGAGGAACACTAGTTGTGAGAACTGATTATGTCTGTCATATTCCTTCGTAGTTCTAACTTCCTATAATTCCATTATGCCTTGAAATTTCCCAGGGGAAAAACAGGGTTATGACAATATTACTGATAATAAAAGCTTGAAATTTTCAGCATTTTAAACATATTTAAATACCTTTTCTCAATGTGTATTCACACACACACACACACACACACACACACACACACACCATGTTATAGTTAGGTATGATAGACATCATTCCTATCACAAATAAACAAATTGAGGCACAGAATAATGAAATAAAAGTATTGAATAACATCTAAAAGTTATACCCATCTGCTCAGAGGCAGAGCAAAGTCTAGAATCTAATCTCCTGAATCCTAATTCAAAATTCTTTTCTGTAAGACGATGTCAAATTCAAATGTAAATACCTAGAAAATCCAAGGAGAACCCAGTGTTGATGAAAATCAGCTTGAAAGAATGTCCCAGTATTTGAATGAAAACAAGTAGTTTCACTTATTTTTATTAAAAATATGAACTTCCCCAAACAGAAGTTCGGTTCCATTCCCTATTTGCTTCTATCACAAAGTTCAAGACAGAACAAGAAGATGGCGGGCTCTGTTGTTAGACCAGTCATAGCCCCAGTCAAAATTCATTTTTCTTGAATGTTACTCAAAATGGCACAAATAAACCTCTGCACCACGCTGTGATAATGTCCTAAGCACCCCCAGATAAATCGTAACTTATAAAACATTAGAACGTAAAGGTACTTAGAGAACATCTAGATTAATACTCTCATTTGCACATAAACTATACGAGATTCAAGGAGATTGATTTTTCAACTGCCATTCTACAGTTGATAAAAGATAGACTAGATCTAAATCTAAGCTCAAATATTTGCAACATTTAGTACAACTGAAGAGGGAATAAGAGACCTATATGGGGAGGTGGTCTTAGAAATCTTCCAATAGTAAAGTTCATGTAGTTTGATTTTTAAAAGTAACCTCTTTGCCACTAATCTTCTCCCACCTCTATATAGGCTCCATATTTCCCTCAGTCATGGCAAATGAACAAATACAATTCCATAGCACCCCTACCAGAAGACCTCTTCAAGACTCTGTTGCTTTTGAGAGAACGCATGGATTCTGCAGTATTTCATGCTACAGTCTGGCTTCCACTTTCTTCTCTACCCTCATCAGCAATCCTACAGCCCATGACACAATCACACTAAAGTCACTCATTTCTGCACACATGATGGGATTTCACAACTCTATGGCTTTTCCATTGACTACTTTTAGCCAATTTCGCTGCCTCCTGGTCCATCCTAGGCATATCATCTCACATCCCTCATCTCAAATGACGCCCCTTCAGGGAAGACTGTCCCATCTAGGGAGCATCTGTGCCCTCCTACAGCATATTGTCACATCATTATTAAACTATTTACCAAAATCTACTGTAGTTGTCTCTGCTTCATCCATTAGAACCCTTGAGAACAGACAGAATATTCCATATATTTTTCCCCCCTCAGAGATACCAGAGTATCTGACATCTGATAGCTGTGTAATATATTTTGTAGAAGAGTGATGATGTTAATGAATAAAAACTGCTTGCATTGACATAATTTTACAAATCACAAAACACTTTTCACATTGTGTTATGTCAATCACATTGTATCCATCGATTTATAATTCTTATACACAGGATTGGCCATATGTGGGGTAGGGGTCCTTTTGAAAGTCCCATGAGTGAAGAAAACTGCTGGTAATTGGAAAATGGGAAACATTCAACTAACTCTCTCCACACATCTGTGCCTCCTGGTGACTTATCCAGTTGTGTATGACTCTACTTTTGAATGGCATGACCACAGCTACCCAGCAGTAATCTAACCTAGCAGCTGGACACATTTTCTTAAACTATAGAAAATGAAGATTTCAAGGCTACACACCAATTTCCCTTTGTAAGGTGTTTCACTCATTATGTTCACTGACCTTATTTCCACTGTGTTAGTTTATATTGCTCTCTGCTTGAGGAGTTTAATGAGTGTGTGAATTCCACTGGGCATTCTGATTACAATATCCTTGCATATGTGCACCTTTTTTATGAGAAAACAGATTACCATGCATCTAAAAAAAGTGTTTTTTGGGGTCTTCCATCTGAATTTTACAGTTTTGTTTCAATTATGTGTTTCTCGGTGCAAATTATAATATTTGTGACAAATAAGCTAGTAGGTCAAGAATAAATTCATGTATTTTATTTTAGCCAGCTATAAGTGGAAAGAACATGAGATTTTGAGCGAAAAAACTAGTTCCACCTTCATTGCTTACATTTTGCTTGACATTGGGGAAGTCTCTAACTGCACTTAGCCTCAAGTTATTCTGCTAAATGTAGATAATAATTAGATTCATATTCTGTCAGAATCAAAAGAGGGAGTAGATGTAAATGTGCCTTTTTATATTCAGGGATGTATATAAATTTCATAGAACCAGATCATATATGCACATTATCACTGGTTCTTGCTAAATCCTATTCAGGTATTGAGCTGCTGCTTCTGAATGCAGTCAAAGAATATAATTAAGCATATATGACATCTAGTTCTGGCTCTTTAGTCAGGAGCATTAATGGGCGACATTGGGCAGCTCACAGTGACCTCAACCAAATCTGCTTCCTACGTTTAGTATTAACAGATTCTGAGAACTATCCCTGTTTCCAAGTTATTGGATATCAATACATCACCATTAGTCAAAATAATTCTTCTCTTTTGTATCTTTTATCCCCTTCCTTCTATAACTTAAATGCCAACACAATTTTGCCTGTGCCTGGAATCTACTCTTTGTCATTTATTCTGAAGAATCTGCCAATACCTCCATGGTATTTGTCAATAGGAAGAAATCACAGAGTGCTGACTCAGTTCTAAACTCAAATTCAAAAAATCTGCAATTTAATATGAGGATTATCATCTAAGTGCTACACATTCCCAAATTTATATCATTTACTAAAAACCCTCTGTTGGCGTTCAAGACCTAAAATATTCAATTGCCCACACAACATTACAATTTTAAAATATATACGCAAACCAGGTTTCTTCAACATCAGGTAAGGAGCTTAGAAGTCAGCACCGCATACTAACAAGGTAAAAGCTGAACAAAATGAAAAAGTCAGTTCTTCTGAGATCTGTCATAGAAGTGAGGTCACAGGGCAAACTGCTGCAGAAAAAAATTAGGCAAATGAACATAACATAGAATCACAACTCACCAGAGCAGAAAACCATGAGTAAAAAGCTTCTCAAGAACGAGGACATGGGTCGAAAAACCTGAATTATAATTAAAAAACTCCTGGAGGCTTACTGTAGACAACTCTGACTTAAAAGCTCCAGGAGGAGCCAGGGAAGGAGGTTCCCCACACTTTTGTGAGTTTTCCTCCAGAAGTTCTACCAGGCCTTCACAGTGACTATCAAAGAAAGCTTTCCTTATGTTTTTGGCAGGGGTGGGGAAAAGTAACCATTTTTTAAATATTCCAGAATATTCTTCTCTTCTAAACGAGTCCCACCCTCAGGAGAAACTATTTACCCAAGTTTAATCTGCTGGGGTTTTATCAAGCCTAACTTACCTGGTGGGAGGAATATACCCAACCTTACCCCACTCCAGCCATCGTTTCCCACTTGAGGAGAGAAAACTGAGTCCTGGGTACAGGCTAAACAAAAGACTCTAATTATGGGACAATCAGAGACTTCTCTTCCCCCACACCTCATGACAGCATTACTAAATGCCTATTTATAGCAATTCCTCTTACTCACTTGATTATGGCTCCTTTCAACCAAAAAATGCAAGACATATTAAAAGGCAAAAAACGGGAGTACCTGGGTGGGTCAGTAGGTTAAGTGTCTGTCTTCAGCTCAGGTCATGATCTCGGGGTCTTGCCCTGAGTCAGGCTCCCTGCCAGTGGGCAGTCTGCTTCTCCCTCTCCCTCTGCCCCTCTTCTCCCACAACACCCCCACCCCCACCGGCTCATGTTCTCTCTCTCTCTCTCAAACAAATAAAATCTTTTTTTAAAAAGGCAAAAAGCAAAGTTTGAAGAGACTAAACAAGTATCTGAGTTAGTTATGGCAGGACTGTTAGAATTATCAGAGCAAGGATTTTTTTTTTTTAATTATGGTTATATGCCAGGAACTTTAATGGAAACAAAAGATGATATGTAAGAAAAGATGGATAACTTAAGCAGAAAGGAGTAATTCTAAAAAAGAGTAAAATAGAAATACTAAAGACCAAAAACACTGAAACAGAAACAAAGAACGCTTTGATGAACTCACTAATAGACTGGATATGGCTGAGGAAAGAATATCTGAATTTGGGGATATGACAAAAGAAACTTCCAAAACTCAAAAGCAAAGATAAAAAAAGGACTGAAAAAAACCAGAGCAGAATATCCAAGAACTGCAGGACAATTATAAACAGTAGAATATATGTGTAATTGGAATTCAAGAAGGAGAAGAAAAAGAACGAAAGAAATATTTGAAATAATAATCACTGAGAATTTCCCCAGATTAATGTCAGACACTAAGCCACAGATATAAGGAGCTCAGAGAACACCAGTTAGGTTCATATATATGCATATCACTTGAAAACTACGGAAAATCGAATATAAAGAAAAAATCCTGAAAGAAGACAGAGGAAAAAAGACAGATGCCTCTACAGAAACAAAGATAAGAATTATATCTGAATTCTCCTCAGAAGTCCTGCAAGCAAGAAGAGAACTGAGTGAAATATTTAAAGTGTTGAGAGAGAAAAAAAAAAAAAAAAAAACCTAGAATTCTCTACCTTGTGAAATTACCATCCAAAAGTGAAGGGAAAATAAAGACTTTCTCAGACAAACAAAAACTAAGTGAATTTGTTGTCAGTAGACCGCCTTGCAAGAAATGTTATTCAGAGAGAAGACAATGATACACGTCAGAAAATCAGATCTATATAAAGAAAGGAAAAGCATCAGAAAAGGAAAAATATTATTTTTTCTTATTCTTAATCTAAGAGGTAACATTTTATCCAAAATAATAATAGCAGCAATTGATTTGATTACATATGTATATATACACTTATGTTTAAGTAACATGCATGTCATCAATGATACAAGGGATGCAAAGGAAGAAATAGGAATATTTTGTTACTATAAGATACTTGCACTACAATACTATTATTTGAAAGTGGACTTGAATTTTTTGTAAACATACATTGCAAACTCTGGACAACCATTAAAAAAAGCTGTAAAAGGAAGTATAACTGACGTCTTAATAAATAAGAGAAAATGGATTCTTATAAAATGCTCAATTAAAAACACAAAAAGCAAAAACTATGGAAGATAATAGGAACAAAAAATAAGTGCAACAAATAGAAAACATCAACAGATATGATAATTACTAATCCAAATATATCAAGAATCACTTAATGTTAATGGTTTCTGTATACCAGTCAAAAGACAGAGATTGTCAGAGCAGATTGAAAAACAAGACCTAACTATATGTTGTCTACAAGAAATCAACTTTAAATAGAAAAACACCTATAAATTAAAAGTAATGGGATAGAAAAAGATATACCATGCTAATATTAATTAAAAGAAAACAGGAGTGACTATATTAATTTCAGACAGAGTAAACTGCAGACTAAGGAAATTACCAGGGGAAAATAGGAACATTATATAATAATAAAGGAGACAATACTCCAAGAAGAAATAACAATTCTTAAAATATGTACCATACAAATGAAAGTCAAAATATGAGAGGCAAAAACTGATAGAATTTTAAGGAGAAATAGATAAATCCCCTATTATAATTAGAAACTTTAACACCTCTGTTTCACAAATGGACAGATAAAACAGGCAGAAGATTAGTAATGCAACAGTTGAACTCAACACCACCACCAATCAACTGAGTGTAATTGACATCTATAGATGGCTTCATCCAGCAGCATCAGCCTACACATTCTTCTCAAGCTCACATGGAACATTCACCAAGAATAGACCACCACTCTGAGGCTTAAAACACACCTTAATAAAGTTAAAAGAATAGAAATAATACAATTCTGGAAATCACTAACACAAATATGGCTAGAAAATCCCCCAAATACTTGGAGTCTAAACAACATACTCCTAAATAACACAAGAGTCAAAGAAGAAATCTCAGGAGAAATGTAAAAGCATTTTGAAATAGGGGCACCTGGGTGGCTCAGTCTTTGGGCGTCTGCCTTCGGCTTGGGTCATGCTCCCAGGGTCCTGGGATTGAGCCCCGCATTGGGCTCCCTGCACAGCGGAAGGCCTGCTTCTACTTCTCCCACTCCCCCTGCTTATGTTCCTTCTCTCACTGTCTCTCTCTCTGTCAAATAAATAAATAAAATCTTTAAAAAAATTTTTTTGAAATAAATCAAAATGAAAATGCCACTTATCAAAATCTATGAGATGGAGTGAAGGCAGTACTGAGAGCAAAATATAAGCATTAAATGCATAAATTATAAAAGAAGAAAGATCTAAAATTAATAAACTGTACTTTCACTCAGGAGGACTAGAGAAAGAAGAACAAATTAAATCAAAAGTAAGCAGAAGAAGAGAAATAATAAAACAGAAGTCAATGAAACTGAAAACAGGAAATCAATAGAGAAAATTCAACAAAACCAGAATTTGTTTCTTTGAAAAGTTTCATAAAATCAATAAGCCTCTACCCAGTCTACCTAACAAAAAAAAGATAGAAGACACAATTACTAATACCAGAAATGAAAGAGGGAGCATCACTGCAGATCCCATGAACATTAAAAGGATAATAAAGGAATATTATGAAAAACTATGCATGAAAATTTGAAAACCTACATGAAAATGAACAATTCCTTGAAAGGTACAATCTGCCAAAATTCACACAAAAAGAAGCAGACAATCTGAATAGGCTTATATCTATTAAAAAATTGAATCGATAATTACTAACTTTCCAAAACAGAAAGCAGCAAACCCAGATAGGTTCACTGGTGAATTCTACCAAATGTTTAAGGAAGAAATTATTCCCTACAATCTCTTCCAGGGTATAGAAGAAAAGAGACTATTTGAAAGCCAGTTTGGCAGTTTCTTACAAAACTGCACATACTCTTACCATACAGTCCAGCACTTCTGTTCTTGGTATGAACCCAAAAGAATTGAAAACTTACATCTACACAGAAACCTGCACATGCATGTTTATCAGAGCTTTATTCATAATTGCCAAAACTTGGAAGCAACCAAAATGTCCCTTAGCAGGTGAATGGATAAATAAACTGTTGTGCATGCAGAAATGGAACATTATTCAGCATTAAAAAGAAATGAGTTATTAAGGCATGAAAAGATATGGTAGGCACTTAAATGCATATTACTGAGTGAAAGAAACCAATGTGAAAAGGCTTTATACCATATGCTTCCAAATACATGACATTCTGAAAAAGGCAAAATATGGAGAGAGTAAAAAGATCAGTGGTTGTTCTAGGGGAGAGGGAGGAAGAGCACAGAGGATTTTTAGGGCAGTGAAACTATTCTGTATGATACAACAATAGTGGATACGTGTAATTATACATTTATCAAAACCCACAAAATATACAACACCGAAAGTGAACCCTTCTGCAAACTACGGATGTTGTGTGATAATGATGTATTGCTGTAGGTTCACCGATTGTAACAAATGCCCTACTGTGGTACAGAGTATCTGTAGTGGAGGGGGGCTTGTGCATGTGTGGGAACAGGAGGTATAGGGCAACTCTTTTGTACTTTCCACTCAATTCTGCTATGAACTCAAAATTTCTCTTAAAAATCAAGTTTATTTATTGAAAAAATACAAATACATCTCAGAGTCCTCTTTTCCAAAACAAAACCAATCTTTCCCCAAACCTTACCATTCTACCATATTTCCTAACTCTTTGAGTGGCACCTTTATTCAGTTGATTGCCAAGCCATAAAACCAGTCATGCTGGATTCTTCTCACACGTCCATCACGTTCATTATGTGATAAGGTCTTGTAGATTGTATCTTACGATTTCAGCAGTTATTTTGCTTCTCTTCATCCCCACTGCCACTGCCTTTGTCCAGGCTTTCTCACCCATTCTGTGTATTGCCTCCTGGCCTCCTCATCACTTTTCTTGACTCCAGTCTGGCTCGTCTCCAGTCACTCCTCCTCCCAGCTCCAGAGATCATTTTTCAAAAATATAGATCTGAAAATGTCATTTACCTTCTTAGAAATCTTCAATAGCTGTAGCTTCAATGGCTTCAAAACCTTGTCACTTTCACGTTATAAATACATAGCATCCAGAGTCCTTTGTGGTGTGGCTTCTGCTGCTTCTTGCTTTATCTCCACCGCTTTCCCATTCACTTCTTCTCCATAAAACTATCTCTCACTTCTTGGATTCCAGAAAAACTCTTTTGTCTAACAATACTTTATCTCCATTGCTATATCTTCATTTTTCAAATCTTGGAATTATTCCTACTTCTAGGAATATCTCTATACTAAACCACCCTTCCCATCTATGTTCATCCTCCAGAGTTCCAGATATAGTAATTAGAGTACATGCATCTAAATTGTTTTTGAACTATTCATTTATTTATTAAATATAGTGTATCATGTATATGCCAGGCATTATTCCACACACAGGAAATATAGCTGTAAACAAAGACAAAAATCCTTGCCCTTGTGAAGCTTATATTCTGTTCTAATGAGTGAGATGGATAATAAACAAAAAATATAGGATACGTAATTCAATGTCAGATACAATTGCCATGAATTAAAATGAAGCAGGAATAAAAAAGAGAAAAGTCTGGAAAAGAAGAAAAGTCTGGCAAGACCTTTCTAGGGAGGTTACAGTCTTCCTAGGAGAAGAACATTATAAACAAGAGCATCAAAACCTCATGCCAGGAGCAGGAACTTTTAGGAAAATTAGAGGCCAGTGTGACCGAATGAGAGAATTTTGATTATAGTAGTAGGAAATTAATTCAGAAAGATATGGAGAAGACCTTAAATATTTGTCATTAAGAACTTCTTTTTCATTATAAAAGACCTTCAGTCTAAGAACTCTAAGTGCTATCATATTGGGTACCAGGTTCAACCACATTTAGTCAATTACTCAATTCCAGGCTCTATTAAGAGTAGTTTTAGAGTGTTGAAAAGGTCAGTAGCAAAGAATTTTAAAACAGAATAATTCAGAAAGCCTAGATGTGTTCTCTAAAATTTGGAGGACAAAGGAAATTTTACTTGCATGTCTGACAATTTCCAAAGAAAGCAAGCTGATCTCCCACAGATGATAGTGGGTATGTGGGGATTTGCCATTGAGCCAATTGTGGACTCTTTGATATCAGTCTTTGAGTAATATTGAAAATGTCCCTGCCTAAGAGGATTTATTGCTAAGAGTAAGAAAATCTCATTGAAAAGAGGCTTAAGGTGTCATCATGTATAAAATAGGCATAGGTCAATGGTGGGGTTGGAGGAATTCAGGAGGAAGCATTGCTCATGTCAAGGAACTGAAAGCAGAGGTCCCCAGTGGTATTCGAGGGTAAGAGAACCTCTGAAGAATGCCATAAAACTTATTTTCCATGGAAAAAGAAGGAACAGCATAATGCCAGATTAGTACTGCTCCAGTGCAAGTATACAACTCCCAGAATAAGAGTAAAATACAATTCTATTTATGTATTTATTTAGGCTCTCACAATCCTTTTAAAATTTATTCATGGGGGGTAATTTCCATGCCTTGGATGGAAACTTTGGAAAGCTTCCTGACCTGTTAGGTAATAGACAATGCTATTCCCTCTTTATAGTGTAAATAAGGTCTCCATTCTAAAATTAGATTATCTTTTTTGAAGATGGTAATCCATAATTATTTAATTATAAGAAATCTCCCAGTAAACACATCTTCCTCTCCATGCCCTGAAACTGGCAGTTCTTTGGCCCTCTCCCTGGTTACATCGGCTCTCCCCGTAGCTGGGTAAGGGGTAAGGTGTAGATTCCATGGCTGTCTGCTCTCTGGATCTGTGAGTGGTTAAAACAGCTTCTTTCTCCTAGGTTGTTTGGAAATTCCCATCTCTGGGCATCTCTTACTATTGTCAAGATCAGATGTACCACCTTCAGTCCTCAATAATTCAGCATTTACTACGTGTTTCTTTTTTTTTTTTTTTTTAGATTTTTTATTTATTTATTTGAGAGAGAGAGAATGAGAGAGAGCAAGCACATGAGAGGGGGGAGGGTCAGAGGGAGAAGCAGGCTCCCCGCCGAGCAGGGAGCCCGATGCGGGACTCGATCCATGGACTCCAGGATCATGACCTGAGCCGAAGGCAGTCGCTTAACCAACTGAGCCACCCAGGCGCCCTACTACGTGTTTCTTGATGCTGTTGTCTCTCCCTTTCTTCCATCGTCTCTTTTGGACAGGACACTAGACAGTCGTATGCTAGCTCTCATGCATGCTCGCCTCTCACACACATTTCCTGGTGGAACTCACATATTTCTTGGCACAACAAATTCTGGGAAGACATGCCCATCTCAATCAGTTTATATTTTGCCTTTATGTGTTCCCAGAGGCTGTCAGTACTCAATTCAAATTCAGAAAAACAAATCACCTTCTCTGAAGCAAATTAAAAAGATGTCTTAGAGAAGAGACTTAATAAACTTTGGGAAACTTGATAAAAATACCAATATCTGCTAAATCAGCATCTCAAATAAGGGGTGAAGCATCTAAAATTTTTAATGTACTCCCCTCAGATTATTGTAATCCATACCAGAATTTGAGTGAGATTAGTTTTTTCACAGCTTTCTTTTTCTTTTTTCTTTCTTTGTTTTATTTTAACTCAGTCATCCTTTCATCTGTCAAAAATTTTAAGACACATAACACCAATTGTTAAAACCAATTTAGTGAAAGTAGGACATGCACTTTGCTATAAATTTTTCCTAACATTACATATTTTTCCTCCATATGTTATTTTGCCTTATGAGAGTTAATAGATGTAATCAAATGTAAAAATAGTATTTTTATTTTTTTATTTATTTTTATTTATTTTTATTTATTTTTTTTAAGATTTTATTTATTTATTTGAGAGAGAGAGAATGAGAGACAGAGAGCATGAGAGGGAGGAGGGTCAGAGGGAAAAGCAGACTCCCCGCCGAGCAGGGAGCCCGATGCGGGACTCGATCCAGGGACTCCAGGATCATGACCTGAGCCGAAGGCAGTCGCTTAACCAACTGAGCCACCCAGGCGCCCCAAAATAGTATTTTTATTAAAGAGGAAAAGCCATGACATTTGTTTGCAATGTACTTAAGAGCTTCCCAGGTAAAATCTGAAACTGGCCACTGAATGTGGAGGACAGGGAGAGAGCAAAGAATGAGGCAGGCCACTCCTGGTTGATAGGTGCTAGTTTAATAAGCAAGGGAACTTACATATGAGGCTTGTCTTGGGTGGCCACAAGATGAGAAGATTCACATACCTACCTACCAATTCTTAAAAGTTTATATAAAGGCCTTAACTAGGTTTAGTCACATATGCCCTCCAGATGGTCTCAGCATCCCATTAGTACCTCAAGGCTATGTCTTGGTCAGTTCTTGGACAAGGCAAGCAGAACCTACATTCCAAGGACAGAGGAGGGGTTGAGAAGACTCCAATTATCCTGGTGCCACTCATGGGTTAACAAGCAGTCATATCTTCTTGATGACTTCCCCCAACACATGACTCTTGAAGAATATGATACCATAGCTATCTGTAGCTTTCATTAAACTGCCCATCAAGTCTACTAATAGTTAACACCTGCACCCCTGGGGAAAATACCCTTGTAAGCCAGCAAAGTGCTCCCTGAACAGCCAAGCATAGGTAAAGATATCTGACACTATTGAGAAGGATGAGATGTATTTGTGGATTTCTGTAAATAATCAAAGGAAATCCAGATGGGATATTATCCTGCTGGAAAGTATATATAATTAAAGATGTAGTCACTTATTAAAATATATTCTCAATATATACTTATTCCATATATTATATATGTGGGCATAAATAAAGGGAGAAAATATAAAGATCTATTGATCTTTTTACTAAAATAATACTTAAACTTCTTACTACAAAAAATGGTGTGAACAAAGTGTTTCTTCAGATGTTCTGTCTGCTGGTACTGAGCACTTCCTGTAGCTATTCACATAGGCAAGTAATCAAGCCAAAAGAACAGCAGTATCACTACCATAAAATTACTTGCTTCCAGTGGGTAGGGGACTGGCTCTGTGTAGCTTGCTACAATATTTGCTGTTTTCTCAGAAAGTGCTGAGCATTTGGACCTGGGTTGCTCGTTTGTGATGCAAACCCACTGCACGAGTAGTGTCCATCTGGGCTCATTGTCTTGCCCTGGTGAGAGTTGCAGGCAAATGAAACCAATGTAAATATGCTGATACTTTTATTGCCTGCTATGCTGTGAGTAATAAATTCCTTTGTCTCTGACCCAGAGGTCTTGTATTATCTCTCAGAAGCCATGAAACTACGAGCTAACTTTTTAGTTTAGTAGGGTAAAATCTTGGACACTTTATAGTCCTTGATTTATTCCTTAACCAATCTTACTCATGGGCTATTTTCAGTCTGAAGTGGAAAATTTTGAGTTTACTTCTCAGTAAAACGAGAAAAATACTAACTGTCATATAGTGTTTAAGCAACGTTCTGGATTTCTATTACTGCTGGAACAAATTACCACAAGCTTATGGTGGCTTAACTAAGGGTTCTAGAGGGGAGGGGGGCGGGAGGATGGGTTAGCCTGGTGATGGGTATTAAAGAGGGCACATTTTGCATGGAGCACTGGGTGTTACGCACAAACAATGAATCATGGAACACTACATCAAAAACTAATGATGTAATGTATGGTGATTAACATAACAATAAATAATAAAAATAATAATAACAAATTTATTATCTCATAGTTCAGGAAGTCAAAAGTCCAAAATTAGTCTCACTAGGGTACAGTCAAGACATTGGCACTTTGGAGACCCTTGAAGAGAATTTGTTTCTTTGCCCTTTCCGGTTCCTGGGAGACATCTGCCAGCCTTGTCTCATCACGGCCCCTCCCTCCCAACGGAATCACTCCAACCTCTGTTTTTTTCGCCATAGTTCCTTGTCACTCTGACCATCTACTCTTCTTTTGTAAGGACCCTTGTGATTACATCAGACCCACCTGGATAATCCAGGATAACCCACCCTGGTTCAAGATTCATAACTTAATTACATTGCCAAGTCCCTTTCCCACGTATGATATCATCTTCACAGGTTTTATAGCTTAGGACATGGTCATCCTTGAGAGGCCATTATTTGGTCTACCACAAGGGGTTTAAAGATGCTAAGAAGTCCAGCAAAGGCCCAAAGTTGATCATCTAGGGAGTGACTTCAGGGGAAATTTTTAAGGGATTCACAGACCTTTATAAGTCTCCAGAGGGCCTGAGAATCCAAGAATAAGAAATAAACCTTTATACACAGGGATTCTTAGGACATAATTAAGATTTAGCTGCACCATATTCACACATGAAGGCAATTGTGACATTCTTCTTAGAGCAATAGTGATGGGATAGACATGTGATCAAAAGTAAAGGATTTGAATTCTATACACATTATTACCTGTGTGTCTTCAAAAAAACTATGTAACCTAACCTAATTGATTCATTCACTAAAAGGTATCAATACATCTGTCTGGTTGAACTTTATAAGAATTTACTGGGTAAAAACACATTATTAATTATAATGTTATACAAATATTTATTTGAATCATGGCACTTATATATTATAATTAAAAATACTATAATTTAGTGTATGTGAATATATTTCTATTACGCATTACATTATTATAGAAAGATCCAATATTGTAAATTACCAGTCAATACCTAATTGGATAGCATTTTTGAATACATTCTTTAATTTAAAAATGATTGAAGTAAAAATAAATAAATAAATAAAAATGATTGAAGTCTCTCGTTAGCTCATATTTGTATTGCAGTAACAATTTTCTTCATTTTTTTCAGGTTTTTATTTATATTCTAGTTCGTTAACATATATAGTAAAATTGGTTTCAGGTGTAATTTTTCTTGTTTTTTAAAAAACTCCTATATTGAAGGGCACCTGGATGGCTCAGTTGGTTAAGCGTCTGCCTTCGGCTCAAGTCATGGTCCCAGGGTCCTGGGATCAAGCCCCACATCGGGCTTCCTGCTCAGCAGAGACTCTGCTTCTCTCTCTCCCTCTGCTTCTCCCTTCACTCATGCTCTCTCTCATGCTCTCTCCTTTGTCTCTCTCAAATAAATAGGGGGGTGGGAGGGATGGGGTGGCTGGGTGATAGACATTGGGGCGGTGTGCTATGGTGAGCACTGTGAATTGTGCAAGACTGTTGAATCACAGATCTGTACCTCTGAAACAAATAATGCAATATATGTTAAGAAAAAAAAAAAGAAGAAGAAGATAGCAGGAGGGGAAGAATGAAGGGGGGGAATAGGAGGGGGAGACGAACCATGAGAGACGATGGACTCTGAAAAACAAACTGAGGGTTCTAGAGGGGAGGACGGTGGGTGGATGGGTTAGCCTGGTGATGGGTATTAAAGAGGGCACACTCTGCATGGAGCACTGGGTGTTATATACAAACAATGAATCATGGAACACTACATCAAAAACTAATGATGTAATGTATGGTGATTAACATAACAATAAAAATTTAAAAAATAAATAAAATAAAAGTGCCAGAGAGCTTTCAATATATTATCCATTTAAATAAGTAACAAGGATAACTAATTTGTTGAATGAGCTGGACAAAATGAAGTATGAGCAAAAACTACTTTTTTTTTTCACCATTGCTTTTTAAACTTATTCTGTCGACTGGTTCCTGACCTTGAATGAAATCTAGCTCACACCTCACAGCTTATATGATCACCTTTAAATATGAGTAAATAGTCTTATTTGTTCAGACATTAAAAGTTCAGGAAGTCCAAGACTCAATTTCTTTTACCTCCAGCTTGAACCTGATTCAGGTCTAGAAGTGTATGGTAGGGAGGGGGGCATTTCCAGTCTTACTTTGCCTTCCCCACATTCTTTCCTCCCTATTCATCCGCTGTTCTTCCTCTGTTCTACAAGGCTGATTTTTATTTTTTGTAATTGAAGTATAATTAACATGCATTATTATATTAGTTTCAGGTGTAAAATATAACGATTCAACAACTCTGTACATTACTCAAAAGAAGTATACTCTTGATCCCCTTGAGCTATTTCACCCTTCTCCCCACCCCGAAGAGCCAAAACAATCTTGAGAAAGAAGAGCAAAGCTGGAGGTATCATAATCCCAGATTTCAGGTTATCCTACAAAGCTGTAGTAATCAAAACAGCATGTTACTAGCACGAAAAATAGACACATAGATCAATGGAACAGAATAGAAAGCCCAGAAATAGACCCATGCTTACATGGGCAGTTGATCTTTGCTTATTTTTGAAGAATGGGTAATTGAGGGTTTAAGAGCAAAGTGCAAAATTTAGGATGTGAGTGTGTTTATAGTACAATACAGGCTGTAGAATGCCCTCAGATTTGGCAGATTTTTAAATGTAGGCTTTTTTTTTTCCTATGGGGATTCTTTTGTTTATTCTCATGGGTACTTACCATGTGCATCTCCTCGAGGTGAGATATGTCTCCTCTAGAATTCCTGACCTCTGATCTACATCTCAGTCCTTGGATTTAGTGTTTAAGTCCACACAGATTCCTTATCCTGGCAATACCTAATTCCTCTGTTCAGATCTTTGGGGAAGACTTAATTTCATGATTCTAGCCTCCCAGATGCTACATGTGCCCTCCAGTAGTCACTTGTTTTTGACTTCATTGGTGCAACGTGAAGTGCTCCAGCTGTTTCTGTACTTGTCCTGCTTTGGGGGCTGCTCCAGATTCACTCCTGCTTTTAGTTTTTTCCATATCCAAGTAAAGTACTGGTTCTATGCCCACTAAACTCTGTGAAATCTGCCAAATAATACAAATGCAAGTAGTTAGAGAACAGAGAAATCAATGCCACTTACGGAAATCAGAACTCTCAGAGAGAGTGGTATGTGAAATTGATTGAACTTGTACAAAAGAGACTGAATAGCAATGGCATGCTAGGTCAGAAAATTTTTGCTGGTTTTAAGAGTTCGAGCTTTATAATTAGGTAGCCTTAGGTTTGAATTTAATTTCTAGGATATATTTCCTGGTTGAATCTGAACCAGACGCTTCCATTGCTTTGGCTTCCCTATCTTTTCTGTAAAAGATAGGTATTTCTTAAGATTATTATGAATATGAAATTATTTAAGATATGCAAGGACTTAATACCTAGTTTATTGTAAATAGTCAATATATCATAGCTTAAGTCGTGCCTCGGTGGCTCAGTTGGTTAAGCGTCTGCCTTCAGCTCAGATCATGATCCTGGAGTCTTGGGATTGAGCCCTCCTATTGGGCTCCCTGCTCAGCGGGAGCCTGCTTCTCCCTCTTCTTCTGCCTTTCCCCTCCCCCTCCCCGCTCATGCTCACTCTCTCTCTCATACTCTCTATCTCTCTCAAATGAATAAATAAATAAATATTTAAAAACAATAAATAAGTCATAGTTTAAAATAAATATGGTAGAGTTTCTGGAGTTAGGATTTTCTTTCTTTCTTTCTTTATTTGAGAGAGAGAGAGGGAGAGAGTGTGACATGGGCCTTGATCCCATGACCCTGAGATCATGACCTGAGCTAGAACCAAGAGTCAGACACTCAACTGACTGAGCCACTCAGGAGCCCCTGGAGTTAGGATTTTTAATTCATGCATGGATATGAAGAAATAGAAAACAAATATGATTTAATAGTGAGAGCTACATTTGGATGGGAACAATGAGTTCATCGTCCAGGTGCTCCCATACTACTTTGTACATTTCATTTTAATTATCTGGGCAGTCACTGATCTTGCCTAAAAAATCATGGGCTCTTTAAATCAGAAACAGTATCTTACTCATCCTTTATGCCTTGGCACTGACACATAGCAGTCTTTAAAAGGAATTTCCTGAATGAATACATTAAGGTATTATGAAATAATTGTTATGAGAAATTAAATATTGGCATGATTATCAATAATAGATATTGAGAAAGAAATAATGAAAGTGGTTAATTGGCAAAAGTGGCCTAGTGTTGGAATGTAGAACAAATTCAATGAGATAAAGATGAGCAATTAGAAAATTATTTTTCTAGATGTGACTCACAGTGACAGGATCCCAGACCAAGTGGCAGCATTGGATGTAAATAATCATCCAAGAGATAGTGTGGAGGGTAATGCATGACGAAGTGAAAATAGAATATAAAGGAAAAATTAAAATGTGAATTCCTACTCCTAAAATGAAGAAGAGACATATTTGGAACCTAAGTGTGGGACTTAAGAAGCAAATTGACCTAGGAATAAAAAATCAAATATTGGTATTTGGACTTTGAGACAACATCCAGGCATTTAAGTGTAAATTTCTTTTCCAAATTTGGAAATATAGACGTAGAGAACTAATTAAGATAAAAATCAACATGTAGAGTTATTACTGAAAAAGCGACAGCTGTAATGTGAGCTTAGATTAATTGGGGAGAATTATATAAAGTACATTTTCAAAAGCAGGAAATCAACAGTGACCTCTGAATTCTGGTTAGACTTAGTGACTAAGAATGCTACCACTTATTGAGTGTATGGTGTGTGCCAGGTAAAGAGAGAAACTGGGCCTTGGAGAAGATAAGGAATTTGCCTAAAATCATACCACTAGTAAATGCTACCAAACGGAAGATCCAGGAATCAGCCTCACTCTGTCAAAATCTCCTTTTCCCTACCAATTATAACAAAGGCAACATATATGGAATAGAAAAAAGAAGGAAGGTAAATCCAGGTTTTAATGGAGATGAATGTTTTAAGAATATATTATTAAATGTAGAGGCTGAAATGGCCACAGAAAGTTGAGGATGATAAATATAAAATGTGATAAAATGACCAAGCTGCCCAAACTGCCCTTGAATGGCCATTGGAAAACTGTGCAGCTCTGCTTTCTGGCCATCAATAAATAACACTTATGTTAGCCATGTCTTTATTAATGATTAAAATCTTCAGGTCTTATAAACAGTCTTCTTCAGCAGTACCTTAGCAAATTCATCTTGAAAGATTTCCACAGCCCTGCACACTGAAGGGCTCATGTAACTGACAAGGTAACGACAGGGGCAATTTTAAACCGTTAAAAGGCTGCTGTATTTGATCTTGCCCAATGCTGATTTCAGCAGAAGAAGGGGAAATGTTCATTATGTCAAAAAGAATGCAAAACACAAAATATGATGCCAGTTTCTGAGACCTTTCCGTCCAAATCCTCTCTTACCAAATGGCAGGAATATGTCAAAATTATAGTCACGGAAAATGAAGTAAATGTTAGTTCATCTCAAGCTAAGAAAGTAGTTACTGTTAACAAGCTTTGCAATTTTACAAATCCCCATTTATGTACAACAGTACACGATTTTATATTAGCCAGAAAAGATGACAGGGAAAGGGGTAATATTCACTGCAATAAAAATGATCTTTGCTTATATGAGGCAGGTTTTATTCTTTGATTTTCAATTTGATTCAATGCTTAACCTAATGAAAATGCTACAGCAAATAAAATGCATTTCCATTGCACAATCATTTGTGACTTTGTTTAGACTAGCTGTGAATAACTCCAGTTTTTCCTAAATGAAGTTATTTAGTTGTCTCATATCAAACCACTTGCTATGTTGCAAACAACGGAAGAGGAGAGGTTAATTTAGAACAGCATTAAGGAAAAAAAAAAGTTCAACAAGGGAAAATGCAAGGTTTAGTCAAAATGGTCAATTGGGAACAAATGACAAGGAGCAAAATACACTAATTGAAAACCAGGAGGGACATTTTTCCATTTCTTTCTTTTTTAGTGCACTGATTAAAAAAATACTTAATTAGTACACATCATCAGATCTACTCCACACTGGGAGTTTAACCTTGTAATTTTGTCATTTTTTAGAGAAGTCCGGTGTTCAATGAAAGCACCATTAAGTTATAAATGCATAATGATGTGTATTGTCGATAGACCAGAGACTACTCAAAACATTCCTTTGTAAATTTTGCATATTTCCAGCATTTATCTACCACTTCGTGTTTACCAAGTGCTTTATTCTTGTTCAAGAATCTATTTTCCAAAATCATGTGTAAATATTATTTTCCAAAGGCTATTAAAACACACAACGGTGACAGTTCTTAATTTTTCTTTAACAGTTGATATCATTTACATTATTTAACCCAATGTCTCTCAATTTTATAGGTAAGTTATATAGAACTCCCTGATTCAACGATTAATTATCCATTGCCTATATGTGAATGTACATGCTAGGTCTTTATCTCTTCAAGGACTTTTATAACCTCTTGGAGGAACCAGATTTCTCATCATGTTGTTACAATAAAACAAGGCAGTTGAAACTTAGCTAGGTATTAAACCTACATTGATGCTGTGTGTCTTCAAGAATACCCTCTGGCATTTACTACCACATTCAAAATATTCTCAACTCATAACCTTCCAAGGACGAGACGACTGCATGCCGAGGACTCACAATAATAAGAAACGACATTAGTTGAGTGTGCATCCTGCATCGAGCATTGTGCTGAGCGTGTTTATCAAGTACTCACCTTTTAGGGACTGATCATAACTTCATAAGGCAGCTGTTATAATGACTTAATGACTTCCCATTTTCCAATAAGAGAACTGAGTTTTAGAGAATCTAAATAATTTGCCAAACATTATATAACTAAATGAGGTGGAGCTGGGATTCACACTCATATAGCCTGAATCCAGACTCTTTTATTTTTGCCCTAATGAAATATACTTCCTCCCCATCACACTGGGGATTTGGAAGGCCTCGCTGTTTAGACAAGTGCTATTTTAGTTTAGCCATCCTTTGACCACCCTAATTACAATAAAGAGGACAAGCAGAGCCAAGATTTACTCCATTAGGTGGAAAGAATAATTTCCTATCTTCCTCTGTCCATAGGGATCATCTCACTTTGGCTCATGAGACACCTGAGCCAACAAAAATAAATACATACATACATACATACATACACACATACATACATATATACATACATACAATAATCCAAGCAGAACGGTTTCAGCCTTGCCCAGCTTCTGTATATGTCAGGAGAGCAGCTGTTGTTGCGATGGCCAGATTCTCTGGGGACGCCTTGGCTGTGACTACCCATATGATTATGACTGCAGATTGCAGTTTGGCAAAGAGAAAGCATATTCTGACCAGGGCAGGTGAAGGAGAGAGGGTCGTGCATTCAGAGTATTGGGAAATTATGAATTTCAGAGTTGGAAGGGCTCTTAAAGTTTACTATCCCTTTATATCAACAGCATCTGACCCAATTCAGTTAGATCATTATGCTTCTCATCACATTACTTTCTCTTGCTTCAATCGCTGATTCATTCTTACCTTCTGAATCAGTCCAGTCTAGGTACCTAGCCAACCCTGACAGATCTGGCAGCGTTATTTCAAGCTGAATTGCCACTCCACTGCATTGGTGTGGGTCACAGACACTGACCACCTAACAAAGTTAGAGTTTCCATTCTTATCCTTTCGCCCTTGCCAAATTTCACTCCCTTGCCAGGCATTCACCCCTGCCATTTTCACCCAGTCTTTCGAACTGGGCTTGTGTTTTGTTTCCTTCTTCATGAGTTTTTCCACATTAAGCTTGAGTCCTGCCTTAAGCCCCGGGTCAATTGACTAGGTCACCCACCAGATGACTTCTGGAAGTTGAACAGTTTTATTCTGACTCCCATGTCTCTACTAGTGAGACTGATTTTACTTAGATGGACCTATTACACCACGACTCTCACTTATAATAATTATCGCTTCCACGATATTCTACTTGCCACCCCTGCGCACTTAAACAGTGCTACAAGATCCAATTGGGCAACGGTCCCCCGTGTGACCTGGACTAATGTTCACACACATTTGAGGCCCTCCATAATGGCAGATTGTTTTCCACACTTGATCTTAGCCAAAAGGCCGAAAAGCAATGGCAGATTGTTTTCCTAGGTCCAGTCATACATTCTTTTTGTTCTTAATCAACTGTCATTTAGGTTTCAACATACCTCTCGGCTGCTCTTCTTACAAATTGATAAGAGGCAATTTTTTATTCTTCTTTGACTACAAAGAGCTTTTTTAAAATATCCTCCTGGACATAAAAGAAGGACTCAACCTCAGAAAAAAAACAAAACAAAACAAAACAAAACAATAAAACATGTTATACAAGGTGCAATACCCACAAAAATCATGACAGCAATAACTCTTTTATTTTGAAATATATTTCCAATATTTTGGAATAATCTCCTTTTTATCTTAAGAAAAACCCTTAATCTTATCAGCCAAAAGGTTTTAATACATGGCTTTTAAGCCCTTGGTTTTATCCAGAAAATAATCTATTTAGAAATAAAAGTGGCATTAGGAAAGTGGTTGAAGAGGCTTGCATGAACTTTCCGTAGTGCATCAGTCTCTGTACACTTAAAGAAATGAACCGTCTTTAAATAGTCTAATGGCTTTTAGAGGCACTCTAATAAAACAACACTTCCTTTCAGTTATTTGATGCACTAAATGTATTTCTGCTCCACTAGTTTCATGTTAAGTGTGCCTTTCTCCTAAATTGTTTTTCTACTTGCATATATATCTTTATAGCCATAGATATACAGTATATTTTGCACAATTAAAGGAAAAGGATTTTAAATCCAGAAAGTTCATGTGTATGAAGTATAGCTCCCAGAAACCCTGTAATATAGTTTCACAAACTGATTTTTCTAATTCATGGCTTCTGTTTATTTCAAATGGTCTTAGTTTTTATTACTTGAATTCTGTGTTTATATGGGTTAATCTCAGAAGTTCATTTATATGCTTGTCATTAATAGTTAATATTTGATGAATGCTTATTAATGGCTGATACCGTTCAAAATGTTTACATGTACTAATTTATCTAATACTCCCAGGAAATCATTAGAGTGGGTGCTATTGTTATTCTCATTTGATAGGTGAAAAAAGGAAAGAGAAGTTAAATAGTGCATAGTTGCACCAGTAGATAAGCAAACTATCCCAGAGATTGTGCAAGTGAGAGAGCCACATGATAAACCCTGTCCTCAGGTCAGACCTCATAGTGTTAGCCTCTGCCCTATGCTGTCTTAGTTGATTGGAGAACCTTACTAACTCATGCAAGGCCTCTTAAGTAGGATTTTAACCCAATTCTTCTAACTCCAATTCCAGCATCATGTTTATTTTACCATCAGAATATATGTCCTTCCTGATACGGTCATAGAACTGGGCATTGTAAAATAGTTTTGGCAAGAAGAGTATCAAGATACCTTTTCCTAGCACTTCCCCCTTCACCACCGCTATTGGTATGCCCAATTGGAGAAACTATTTGGAGGCATTTTGTTAATCTAGAACCTCTGCATTTGGATAAATATATTTGGATTGGGGGAGGGGAAAAAGTTCTTCTTCTGCTTTGTGATGTGTTCTGCATTGCCTTCTCCTTGCTAGTACGTAATGCGGACACTTGAAGCAAAAGGGCAGATATTCTAGGCTTCAGATCTAGTTAAAAGCAGAAAATGAATGTGAAAACCCATGAAGATCTTTCTTATTTATTTAAAAAATTAGAGCATGACTCTCAGCACTCAGAGCAAAATTCAACCCCAATGGTTTAAGCTATCACATTGGAGACACTAGCCATGATACCCTTATTATATATTTACACTTCTAGTGTGTATTAGGCATTGTATCAAGTCCTAAGGTTAAAAAGGGAAAAAGAGAAACAGGACAGGGATTTTATTATACTTTCACCAGTAAGGTATAAAGGAAAAGATACTGCAGGTTTGAAGTAAAGCACACTGTCCCCTGGCAGAGAGCAAGAAAAACTCTAAACACTTACACATTAGACCTCTTCACAGACCATACTGGCTGATCTTTTGCTGGTTCCTTTTCTTTTCTTCAACCTTCTATTGTTGGGTTTAGCTCTTGGACAGTTCATAGCCTTAAATCTCCTAATTTTTTTCTCTGGCATAGACCTTTTATCTCCTCTGTACTCTAGACTTGTATCTCCATTCTCAAACCTAATATAGCCAAGTCTGCATTCCTAACTTACTCCCTGTTCCCCAAATTTGGTCCACTCACAGTGTTCATATGATAGAAAATCGATTTTCCCAATTTCTCAGTGAAAAACAAAATGAAACCCGAGACTCATCCATGAATTCTCTCCCAATCCACATTCTATGGGTCAAGAAATTCTGTTCATGCACCTTTTACAATAGATCCAGAATATGAAGGCTTCCCACCTGGTGCACTTCAAATTGTGCCCTGGTCCCAGCTGCCCTCCTTTATGGCCAGGATGACTGCAATATCTCTCTAATCAATTGCCCTGCTTCCACACCTGTTCCCTACCCACACTCTCCTCTCAAAATGCTACAGTGATTTTTTTCAATTGTAAGTCAGACATGTGCCACTGCTCTGCTCAGATCCTGTTCTGGGTTCCTTATTTTTCCCAGAGTAGATGCTAAATTCTCTAAAATGGCCTACATGGTTCAATATGATCTGGGCAACATTACACTTCTCACCTCACCTACTTCCCTCCTCATTCATTGCAGCCACAGTGACCTCCTTGCTACTTGCAGAATATGTCAGGAAAGCTCTCACGTGATGGATATTTCATGGATTATTCCCTTTGCCTTAAATGTTCTTCCTTCCACAGATAACTGCATGCTTTGCTCCCTAACTGCCTTCAGTCTTCATCAAAGTCATCTTTCACTCAAGCCTGCCCTAACTACCTTATACTAAGTTAGCATCACTCTCTTCATGTCCGGAAGCACTCTTCATTTTCTTGCACTTCTTTATTTTCTCTATTGTACGTATTATACTCTAACATATGTTACATGCTAATTACTGTTCTAAGCATGCTGCATATATAAATTAATTTAATCCATACAATAACTCTACTAGGTCAGAAACATTATAGTCCCCACCTGAAAAATGAGAACATTGTGACACACAAAAAATTAAGTGTCCTAACCAATTTACGTTGCTAGTAAGTGGCTCAGCTGAAATTCACAACAGTCTGACTTGAGATTCAGTTCTCTTAATTACTGTGCTGTGCAGCTTCTAGGAGGCAATATGGAGTTTACTAGACTAGAACGGCGGTATGTGCAGGGTTACCATGGGGACACCCAGGAAAGACACCTAAAGAAGGGAGTTTTCAGCTTGAAGTTTAGGAATTGGCAACAGGATGCTTTCCAAAGTAGGCAGAGTTCATTTTGAAAGATACAGGGGTGTTAGGGGGGAAAAAAAGTGAACAGAGCTTCACAAGAAGAAGGGACAGAGTAAAGACAGAATGCTTGGCATGTACAGAGGATTTCATGAAATGATAATATTACTTGACCATTAAAGCTGTCATAAGGAACCATGTATGCCATCCATATGACAGACAACATGAGAACACCTAGGAGTATGAAGCAGGGTTGTTCTCAGCAGGCCCTGAGAAAGGTAGCCATGTGAAAGAGTAGGATAGGAGACCCTTGGGGACGGAAAAGGAAGGAGAACAATAGAGGGTGACGTATAAATGAGGGAGTGTGAATGCGACCTAATCTCAAAAGGGAATCCTGCATAATTGGTTTTGAAGTAAAAGATATAAGGTAAAATAGGTACATTATATATCTCCTACAATGTTTTGGGAAAGTTTTATTAAACTAAAGGTGCATTCCTAAATACACACGAACTGTATGGACTTTACCATGTTAGGCTATTCCCTAGGCAAGGGGAAGATGCCTGGGTGTGAGGAAAATCTTACCTTCTTATAGCCATGCCTTTTTAAGTGCAAGTCTTCTGTTTCTGGCTTATAGGTAATGAACATAATGAAGGTAAGTAAGCTTAAATAACAAGTCAACAGAAATCTATGGAGGTCCTTAAGAAGGAAATTTGCCTTTAGGGACTAAGAATTGAAGAAAACTAATTTGGTAGTAAAAAGACTATTTATGAGGGCGCCTGGGTGGCTCAGTCGTTAAGCGTCTGCCTTTGGCTCAGGTCATGATTTCAGGGTCCTGGGATCAAGCCCCGCATCGGGCTCCCTGCTCAGCAGGGAGCCTGCTTCTCCCTCTCCCACTCCCCCTGCTTGTGTTCCCTCTCTCGCTGTGTCTCTCTCTGTCAAATAAATAAATTCTTTAAAAAAAAAAGACTATTTATGAAATATTTAACAATTTATGAATGATTCTTTATTAGTAGAATGTGGTGTTATCTGTCCCACCAACACACAGTATTATTGTGAAGATCAGAGGATAAAAAGGATATTAAAAACACTTAAATTGGGGTGCCTGGGTGGCTCAGTCATTAAGCGCTTGCCTTCGACTCATGTCATGATCCCGGGGTCCTGAGATCAGCCCCGCATCGGGCTCCCTGCTGAGCAGGAAGCCTGCTTCTCCCTCTCCCTCTGCCTGGTGCTCCCCCTGCTTGTGCTATGTCACTCTCTCTGTCAAATAAATAAATAAATAAAAATCTTAAAAAAAAAAATAAAAGACACTTAAAATTGTAAGTACAACAAGACTTGATGTACATAAATGAGTTTGAGATTTCTGGTTTAGACAAGCTATACCATCCAGAAATTCCTATTGCAGACCCTTTAACACAATGCTTTTGTATATTTGCACAGTATATTTGTATGTATGTGTGTTTATGTGTGGATACCAGTTTTCCTCCCTTAACCATAATGGTAAACAGAATAATGAACCCCCCTAAAGATTTCTATATCTTAATTCCCAGAACCTATGTTATGTTACATGGCAAGCAGAAATTAAAGTTATAGCTGGAATTAAAGTCATGAATCATCAGACCTTGAAATGGGGAAATTGTGCTGGATTATCTGGGTGATTTAAATGTAATCACAAGGGTTCTATAAATTTGTAGAGGGATACAGAATAGTATGGATCAGAGGAATGCAGTGAGAAAGACTCCACTGTCCATTGCTGGCTTTTGAAGATGGAAGAGGGCCATGAGCCCGGGGTAACAGGCAGACTCGATAAACTAGAAAAGCAAGGAAATGGTTCTCTCCTAGAATTTCCAGAAGGAACATAGCCCTGCCAACACCTTTACTGTAGGCCAATGAGTCCCATTTCAGATACCTGAACTCCAGAACTTTCAGATAATAAATTTGTGTTGTTTTAGTTCCATCCACGTTGTGGCAAATGGCAAGATTTCAGTTTTTTGATGGCTGCATAATATTCCATTGCATATATATGGAACTAGAGGGTATTATGCTAAACGAAATAAATCAATCAGAGAAAGACATATATCATATGATCTCACTGATATGAGGAATTCTTAATCTCAGAAAACAAACTGAGGGTTGCTGGAGTGGTGGGGGATGAGAGGGATGGGGTGGCTGGGTGATAGACATTGGGGAGGGTATGTGCTATGGTGAGCACTATGAATTGTGTAAGACCGTTGAATCACAGACCTGTACCTCTGAAACAAATAATACATTATATGTTAAAAAAGAAAAAAAGAAAAAGAAGATAGCAGGAAGGGAAAAATGAAGGGGGTGAAATCAGAGGGAGAGACGAACCATGAGAGACTATGGACTCTGAGAAACAAACTGAGGGTTCTAGAGGAGAGGGGGTTGGGGGGATGGGTTAGCCTGGTGATCGGTATTAAAGAGGGCACATATTGAATGGAGCACTCGGTGTTATACGCAAACAATGAATCATGGAACACTACATCAAAAACTACTGATGTAATGTATGGTGATTAACATAACATAATAAAACAAAATTTAAAAAAAATTGTGTTGTTTTAAGCCACCAAATATGTGTTGATTGTTATAACAGCAAGAGAAAACTAATAACCATATAGATAACAGAATTTCCTGCATGTAGATTTTACATTGATGATTTTAAACTTAGACGTTTGGAAAATAAATTTTTGACAATGTGTTGCTATAAAGAGATATGAAATATTTCTCCTCTTTTTTTAAAGATTTTCTTTATTTATCTGAGAGAGAGAGAGAGTGAGAGCACAAGCAGGGGGAGCAGCAGAGGGAGAGGGAGAAGCAGGCTTGCTGAGCAGAGACCCTGGCACGGGGCTCAATCCCAGGACCCTGGGATCATGTCCTGAGCTAAGGGCAGAGGTTTAACTGATTGAGCCACCCAGGAGCTCCAAAATATTTCTATACTTATTTCCCAAACTGAAGGAATAATTGCAGAGGAATATAATGTCTGCAGAGGCAATGGGAACATTGAATTGGTCAGCCAATATGTGTGGAATTTACCAAGCTCTTAAGTTTTAGGGTTGTTATTGTTATTATTCGTATTATCAGTATTAGTAGTAGTAGTAGTTGTAGTAGTCGTATTTTGATGAAGAAGGAATACTTCTGGGAAAGGAAACTTATCTTTTACCGAATAGAAAGCACCCACTTTTCTGTTAATTAAGGTCCTAGAGAGAAAAAAAAAATGTATAGCAGTTGTGAGGGAAACACAAAAATCTATTTATTGTGAATTATTGTAATGGAGGCAAAAACCCAGTTTTCTCTTGTGAGCAAAGAGAATTGCATATGTGACAAAAGAGAAACAATGTGCGAAGACCACGTTTATTTTTCTGGCTGTTTACAAAGCCAACAAAATACCCAACTGTGATGAGTTTTAATGTTATTATTGTAATGCTCAAAGAAAATTAACACTTCCAAGCACAGTGACTTTGTCATAAATAGGGAGGCAGAAAAGGAGGGGGAAGAGAAAGGAGAGGGAGAGAGAGACTAAAGGAGACAATGGGTTCTGGCACCATCTGTCAGTGTGCTAATAGTTGCTTCTATAACAGCAGGAGGTTTAAGTCAAGAAAATCAGGCATTTGGATGATTCACTGTTGCATCAGATGTTGTTGTTTGCATTTTACTTTTGCTCATTATCTTTATTAGGTAAAGGCATTGGATATCATGTTGCTTATTCAAAGCAATTATTGAGTGAGGGAAAAAAAACAAAATCTGCACATAGTATTTTAGAGACAAGTAAATGACAAAGGCAAAGAGAAAGGATGCTAAAATAGTAACATAATTTTATGTTGACATATTTAAAAATTAAAATTTTGGAAAGAAGAGATTTTGAATATAAGAGAGTTGACACAGAATTGGGATTGCTATACCAATTGACTGTCTCCTTTTCCCATCTATCTAACATGAATTATGCTTAAAAATTAACAAATTCAAAAATTTTTATGGCATGTCATCAGCTCACCCATTCTCCATATTCTCAATTCGTTCCTAATATGACCTTTCCTAATAAGACCTTGACACTCTAGCTGGGATGGCTCAGTAAATGCTCCACATTAGTCCTGTTTGTGTGCTTCCATCTCCAAGATAACCATGATTTCACATCCAGATTTTCTTTAACAGCCTATATAAAAATCACTGCCTCTGTGAAATTAGTTTGACATGAGTGATGAGTAGGTGTTAAATAATGGGATGTTTAATAATGTTAGTAATAGGTGTTGAGTGATGTTAAATAATGGGGACAGAGGAGGATACTTAGACAATGAAACATATTCTGAAATTCAATGTGTAAGTAAAAACAGTGTGGTCAAGGTAATATTGAGAGGATGGATGATATAGAGTGAGTGTTTTGTTTTGTTTTGTTTTCTTTGCTGTATTTCTTTCTTTTTTATTATGTTATGTTAATCACCATACCTTACATCATTAGTTTTTGATGTAGTGTTCCAGGATTCATTCTTTGCGTATAACACCCAGTGCTCCATGCAGAATGTGCCCTCTTTAATACCCATCACCAGGCTAACCCATCCCCCCACCCCCCTCCCCTCTATAACCCTTAGTTTGTTTCTCAGAGTCCATAGTCTCTCATGGTTCATCTCCCCCTCTGATTTCCCCCCCTTCATTCTTCCCTTCCTGCTATCTTCTTCTTTTTTTCTTTTTTTTTTTTGTGGAAAGAGCCAAGATGTCCATCGACAGGTGAATGGATAAAGAAGAGGTGGTATATATATATAATGGAATATTATGCAGCCATCAGAAGGAATAAAATCTTGCCATTTGCAACGATGTGGATGGAACTGGAGGGTGTTATGCTGAGCGAAATAAGTCAATCAGAGAAAGACATGTATCATATGACTTCACTGATATGAGGAATTCTTAATCTCAGGAAACAAACTGAGGGTTGCTGGAGTGGTGGGGGGTGGGAGGGATGGGGTGGCTGGGTGATAGACACTGGGGAGGGTATGTGCTATGGTGAGTGCTGTGAATTGTGTAAGACTGTTGAACCACAGACCTGTACCTCTGAAACAAATAATACATTATATGTTAAAAAAAAAATTAGAGTGAGTGTTTTAAAGTTAGCAATAAAACCAAATAAATGAGGGGAAAAATACATTGTCTTTACCAAACTTCAGCCTCCTTACATATAAAACCACTCATAGTGCTAACCAAAATAAAACAAAACAAACCAACAAAGAAACAAAAAACCATAGTGTTTATATGCATTTGAAAAGATATTCTGTTATCTCATTTCATCCAGCGACCAGAGAGGTGGTATTCCCTACCTTCATGCTCCCATTTTTAACATCTGATGCCCAATATTAAGCTACTCCCGTACTTTCTCCCACACGGTTCCCTGCTCCTAAATGTATGCCAATACCTTTGATAAGGATGGCTGCTCTGAATTTTAAGTTTCTTATCACAGTGGCGTATGGTAAACACTTAAAACATACTCAATGAATGAATGAGGGAATGAATGATAGGTTGAAAGAATGAAAGTTAAGTATTCTTCTATTTGGATATTATTACATTCCCTTAACTAATGAGAGAACAGAACCAGTAGACTGGACTTTAAAAAGAAATGGATTATAGGCTGAATCATGGGCAACCTTAGCAATTCCCAGGGATATATAGGAATGTACATCATTTAGACTTAAAAATACTCATAATGGAATATAATATAATTGGAATATACAAAAAAAAAAAAATGCAGCCTCTGTGGCTATTGGCTATAAATCTGAAAAGGTGGGCAAATCATTCGTTACCAGAGGGTGCACACCTTTATGAAAGGTAGCAAAAAAAAAAAAAAGTGTTTAAATTTTTGTATGTTTAATTTGTGTCTCTGTGGTCTTGATATGAAATTATTTACACTAGAGAACCAGGCATGTTTCCAAATTTTTCAGACATGATGAATTACATTTCTAAAAGGAAATATATAGTGTATATTATACACCTTTAAGAAGACATAGCAATTAGTCTGCACAGGTGTCCTGGAATAGGATGGTCAAGACAGCTAAGAAGGTAAACTAATAAGTCTTTATGAATTTTCAGGACAGTTCTAAATGAAAAAAAATTCAAAAAATAATAAAACAAAACAAGATGAAGTAGTTAATGAATAAAATAGTCACTCAGCTGCATGAACTAATGAGCTACACATTTGCAAACTTGTTTCCCCTATACTATACTTTATAGACACAATAGAGACCCATTCATCCCACATACACTAACAACATTTTAATGAAGACTGTGACTCCTAAGGCAGTGAGAAATGAAACCAAGGAAATGTCTCTTTTGTTGTTATTCAAATACAACATTATTTACAATGCTATTTCCATGTAGTTATTTGTGTGTGTGTATGTGTATACATACCCACATGTACATATACACACACACATACTGGTATACATAACATATATATATACACACATATACATATACATGTGTGCATATATATACATATATATATGTGCATATATATATATATATATATATACATATGTGTGTGTGTGTGTGTATACACACCTAAAAGAAAAAAGAATAGCAGATAAAGTCTTATGGGTAATGATTATATCCATTCCATGTAAGACTGGTAACAATTAGTGTCTCAGGGATCACAAAGCAGATGCTTAAAATGTGCATTTCCTTACTTACTGTTATATTCTAATGCAGTTTTTGTACCCTTTGCTTTAGATTTATTGCCATTGCCATGGTATTTCTTTAAAGACTACATAATTTGATCTCCTGTAAGCAACCAGTGTACTACTTCCTAGAAGCAACTAGTATGCTATCCTGAGGCCAAAACGTGAATCCCTGATTTGTAAATCTGCAGTGAAGCAAGTGTGTAGTTCTTCAAAATAGGGGAAGATAACTCCTTGTCCAAGTGGGAAGACATACAACAAAATACATTATTATAACAAAAACAATCTTGTAATTTATACACTTTGTGTTTTCTGAGACCATAGCATCTCTTAGACTCCAATATATGAGCAAAATTTCAGAGAGCCAACTGAATCTCTCAAATATAGCCCTGAATGAGGCCCTTCAATCTACCACATGGCATAATTCTTCCTTTCCCTTGGCTTGAAGTTTTCTCAAGTCTTACTTTGGAGTTATATGATTTTGTTTCAGCATTATATTTTGTCTGAGATGGGCTGAATCCCAAATTATTATTTAATGAAAATCTACTATATTACAAACCCACTTAGTACATTTTCTCATTAGGTAATCATAATTTCTACTGTAAAGGTAAAGAGAATTGGGCTTTGTAATATTAACTAACTGGTTAAGTTCTCAAATTTGATAAGCCACAGACATAGGATTCCAAGCTAAATCAGTGTTCTTCTAATATCAACCTAGACAAGTAGGCCCTGGGTCTCCCCACTCCTCTTTGCAGTTTTGGAGTGCTTTCTTTGAAGGATGTCTCTCTCTGGAACCTGGAATATGGCAGAGACATCAGAGCCATCTACAAATGGATACCAGTCCTATTTCTTTCCATTAGAATACTTTCAAACCCCCACCTCACATTGTCCTCCCCCACAACTAAATGAGGCTGACCAAATAACAAAGGAGCTCCAAGACTCTCACCAATGGAGTCCTGGTTCTAGAAGCATAATCTGGAAAGCAGAAAGCTCTCACTATCTAGTGTGTTATTTCTTTCACAAGATCCTTAAAATCAGACCATTAGAATGACAGTAATACTTCAATTTTGTGTTACAATCTATCAGTCACCTTGGATTTAAGACTCTTGTCCTTTGTCCATTTATGTTCTGACCTCGGTGCTACCTCAAGTCTACAGTGTTTACAATACAAAGGGACCTGACAACATCTTTTGTCCTGTGGGTCCCCACCACTTGCACCCAGGATAGTCACCTCACCACTTTTGCAGGTTCTATGTCATATGTCAATCAGTCCTCTAGAAGGGGTCATGCCTATCACTTCTTGTGGCTCTTAGGTTCTTTGTTCTTTAACACCAACAGCACTTATGATTGATGTCCTCTCTTCACTATCATCCATATGGGGATTGAACACTCTACTGGGTTAGTCTTAAGAATTGCCAGATGAGGAAAGGATATTCTTTGAACAATTGGGAGTTTTTGTGTAAGGTAGGAGTGCAGTCAATATCAAAAGAGATCACATTCTAGAATCAGGGTTTATGGCCTAAAGAGTTCAAGGGACAGCATGATTGAAAGATGTGTTGTCCTAAGTTTGTGGTAAGAAATTCTGAATAGTTAATTTAACATGACCAGAAAATAAATTATGGGTAGCATTTTTCTTCATACTCCAGGTTAGATTTGTATTTGTGGTCTTCACCGATGAGGCACAGGAACAACTTGTGAGATAGTCACTGCAAATCAGTAGTCATTGTGGTATAATGCACGATGTATCATCATGTGATTAATGATATAACCAGCAAAAAATGCATTGTAGATGTATTTTGTTTCTATTTTGATAGAAAAAAGATCTATTTTGTTTCAATACAAGCTAGTTCCAAAGAACTATGGACTTGTGATTAATAACAATGTTGCTATTTTTTCTTGAGATAGGAGATATTAAATTAGCCAGGAATAGTGAAATAGACAATAAAGGACAGGAATAACTAGTTCTGGGGTTCAAGAATCATGGACAGGAAGAGTCGGTGCTGGAGAATATTCACTGATCAGATTAAACAAATACCTCTTCTCTATCCACTATTCTAAATCTTCATTAACAAATCACAATGCCTCATGTGGACCCATTAATTTTTCATATGTACTTATTAAAATTGCTTATATAGGCCAGGGCCCACATATAATATTTTTCCAATGTCTTGGTGGCCTTCTCCCAGGATATTGCCTATATAGCCTCTCATGTCTTGCTGCTCACTTGCTCCTTCCTTCGATGTTACTTCTAATGTAGCTACTGTTCTGTTCTATTCTGTTCTATGCAACTGAGATGGCAAAATAGTTACAAACTTTATTTAGGTTATACTCTGTTACACGGGTTAAAAAAAAGACTTTTTTATCACTAACATTTTAAAGACAACTTAATTAATCATTTCCCTTCAATATCCCCATCACCTCTCCCTAGAACTGTCTCAAGTCTGTAACGGGATCAGAAAAAAACCTAAGCAGCATATATATTGTTTCATGGTTGCTTCAAAAATATAATTGAGGCATGAAGTCGCAATATATAAAGTCACATATTTCTTTTTTTTATTATTATGTTATGTTAATCACCATACATTACATCATTAGTTTTTGATGTAGTGTTCCATGATTCATTGTTTGCGTATAACACCCAGTGCTCCATGCAGTACGTGCCCTCTTTAATACCCACCACCCTGCTCCCCTCTAGAACCCTCAGTTTGTTTCTTGGAGTCCATAGTCTTTCTTGGTTCATCTCCCCTCCGATTACCCCCTTCATTCTTCCCCTCCTGCTATCTTCTTCTCCTTCTTCTTCTCCTTCTCCTTCTTCTTCTTCTTCTTCTTCTTCTTCTTCTTCTTCTTCTTCTTCTTCTTCTTCTTTTTTTAACATATAATGTATTATTTGTTTCAGAGGAACAGGTCTGTGATTCAACAGTCTTACACAATTCACAGTGCTCACCATAGTACATACCCTCCCCAATGTCTATCACCCAGGCGCCCCATCCCTCCCACCCCCCACCACTCCAGCAACTCTGTTTGTTTCCTGAGATTGAGAATTCTTCATATCAGTGAAGTCATATGATACATGTCTTTCTCTGATTTACTTATTTCGTTCAGCATAATACTCTCCAGTTCCATCCACATCATACTGGGTATTTACCCAAAAGATACAAATGTAGGGATCCGAAGGGGTAAGTCACACATTTCTCCACCTTAGTTCTGAATCAATGAAGAGATAAACTAGAAGACAGTTGGAGATAAATATATCATCTTTATTACTGGTAACCACTAGGTTAAAGGTTACTAATTCTTACTTCAGAATTAGGAAGAATTATTGATCCAATCTCAGTTATAGCTGGACATTGGCTGGCCTCTCCACATGGCAGAATGTCTGGTAAAACTTATGACATGGAGCATGTATTTCCTGAAAGACACCCCTCCAAAGCGGAAAAATGCAAGGCTAAGCCACACATGCTCAGCATCCTAACCCAATTCACCTATCAAGAACTTTACATATTTACCCTTTAGGAAGGCTAGCAAGGGTCAGTAGGTACCAGAAGTGTCACTACTTGATGTCCCTCTGAGTGGCTTCAGAATTTTCATCCAGAATATATTAAAATATATTGATAGAAGCACTAGTAACTAAATAAGTGTGTACTTATAGGTGAAAAAATGCACATTTTTCTTTTACCAAAGCAAAAGGCTGAAATAACCAACATTTCTTGGAGATTACACTCTGTGTCATAACTTTTATCTGTTAAAGAGTAATAGCTCAGCCATATCACTGGAGTTTTGAAGTGAGATACTATATGTTAAAAAAGCTTCTTAAATATCATGTGAGAAGAATATTACCATAATAATAGAAGCTATCACTCAGAAGGATTGGATTAAAAATTAAAAAGAAGTATTACTCACTTTAATTCTTATATTCTAAATGAAGATGCTTCCATAATATAAACAGTAAAACAAATCAATGAATCAAAGAAAACTAAAAAGAAAAAAAGAAAAATAAGGAAAGAACTTAAATTGTGGGTATCACTGCCATTTGAAAAGTGCTCCCCCATTCACTAATTGCACTAGCATAACTTACATCAAAGCTAATGTTTGTATTCCATATAGCCACATGAATAAGGAAGAAGTATTGGTGGCCAGTGCCATGCAATTAAATTCCCCAGAAAGCCTAAAATAAGGGTATAAAATTCATCAGCTGTGATCAAATATCCACAAAGAAGCAAAAAAGGAATTAGTCAGTATTTAATCTTTCTCTGCACCTCCATGAACCTTCTATTAACAACAAGCTAGCGACAAGAATCATCAACATTGCAATTGCGGTTCAACAAAGAATAATTATCTAGAAAATGCATTCAATGGTTTTGTTCTCCTGGAAATGTTTTTCCTTTCAAGCAAGCTATTTTTTTTCACCCTAGATTGAGAATTTTAGTGATTGTCTTTGAAAGCTTTACAATCCTAATAGTACCATTG
This sequence comes from Phoca vitulina, assembly GCF_004348235.1. Taxonomy (NCBI): domain Eukaryota; kingdom Metazoa; phylum Chordata; class Mammalia; order Carnivora; family Phocidae; genus Phoca; species Phoca vitulina. The sequence goes on from NW_022589706.1 coordinate 22,329,915, forward strand.
GAATAAATCACTGTACATCTGGGTATGATCTGTTGATTCTTTTCTAATAATCCTAAGTCTCGTATTCAAATGGTTGCATTACAGGATAGTAAGTCTAAAAGAATATACATCACAATGCTTTCATCAAATGCCAATGCAACATGATTAAGCATGAATTATTGATAATCAGGCTGCCTCGTTTTTTACCTGTTCCACTTACATAGAATGAAAAAACATGACAAATTATTGTAAGCAGGGGAAGAAACACAACAGCTGAGAACGCCTACATGGGAAATTGAAAAATATATCATCAGTTAAAGGAATTTGTCATCTATATTATTATAATATCACTTAATAATGAAGAGTTTACTTAGCTAAAATCTTTAACAGAAGGTGTATACAGACAGATTATGACAATGACCCTTGTTTTTTAAAGAAATCATCCCGAGGAAGGAAGATTAATGCAGTTCCACTGCGATATAGGCTGTTTATACTCCTCGTGCCTCGTCACTTAATTGATATTAAAAATATCTTGAACTCTATTCATTAGGCAATCATTTTTACAATAAAATACGAATGAGGACAGAGCAATGTTGCCATAGCAAGATTTTTTTCATATAAAACTCCATACTGAAATCTGTTTAACTCTCCAATCTTGTGCATCTGACATTTCTCTCAGAGAGCAGCTCATAGATTAAGGTAAGCTGTTGTGTTTTTCTTAAATACAGAGGATCTGAATATCAAATATAATAACATGTGTTCCTGCAGCCAAAACAGAATTAGAAAATTCTCTGGAGACATAGTCAATCTTTTGAATTTTTATAGTACTGATTGAAACAAATATTATTAATTTAACATGGTGTAAGTGAAATCTATTATTAGACACTTGAAAAATTATATTGCATTATAAAAATCTTTAAGTACATTAAAATATACCTAACAGATGATTTGAGTTCTTGTCATTTTATTCTTCTTTTTTTTTTTTTTTTTAAAGATTTTATTTATTTATTTGACAGAGAGAGAGAGCAAGAGCAGGAACACAAGCAGGGGGAGAGGGAGAGGGAGAAGCAGACTTCCCACCGAGCAGGGAGCCCGATGTGGGACTCGATCCCAGGACTCTGGGATCATGACCTGAGCCGAAGGCAGACGCTTAACGACTGAGCCACCCAGGCGCCCGTCATTTTATTATTCTTATGTTTAGACCACAAATCCTACTTCATTATAAATAATTAGAGTTGATTTATTAAAAGAAAGTACAGCTAACTCCCATTTGTATAACTCCCATCTACGTAAAGAATATTGTCCTAATAAGAATCGTACGTGTAACTCTTTTGGCACATTTATCTCCTTCCAGTTCACACCCCTGGATTGCTGCTCCTTCACAATAGCGGTAGTAGTTGAAAGCATATAGGAAGAGAAGGGAGGACATAACATGTAAGGGAGGAAAAAGTTTTCCTTGACCCTCTTAGGGTCCCTGGCTGGGTTTGAAAAGAGAACTGAGACAAATTAACAGGAGAAATGCATACATATTTATTTCAGGTAAGTTTTATGTGACACAAGAGGTCTCATAAGGAATGAAGATCCAGACGAATAGACTTGAGTATTCTTAGGCTGGGTTTGATGAAGAGTGACCACACATGAAGGACTATGATAGGTTAAGGAGTATGAGGTAAGTGTAGTAAAGGAGCGGGGGACTTAGCAAGTCCTGTTTGTTGGGATTCTTCATGGCATCTCTTTGTCTTCAGATATAAGAATGCTCCTTTCTCCTGGGTATGGGGAGGGCCCCCTCCCTCAGGAGGGCTTCATGATCTGTTTCAGGAAAGAAGGGTGAGGAGGGGAGGACGTCAGAGTGAACTTTCTGCTTCTGCTGTTTTCTCAAACTCCTTCAGCTTAAGATACTCAATATGTCAAAATGCTGTATTTTGGAGTAGCAGGTCTTAAACCCCATCCACATCCCACCTCACCTCTTCCCACACTCTTTCTTACCCTTATTACAAAAGAAGAGATATTTGGTTGCCAAACTGGATCTTCTCCCAGTTTAACAGTGAAGTTGGAATCTACTGATCTTCAGGAGACTGGACCATTTCCCCTCCCATTTCAGTCCCTCTGACTTACACCCACCTCTGCATCTGCTACTACCTTACATCCAGCACTGTACCAAACGTTTGGCTAAAGCATAATACAGGTACTTTTTTTATATGCTTCTTTTAATCCACTTGGGAGATTAAGAACATTATAGGTAAAATATTGAGAAAATGTGTTTCTTTTTTCTTTTTCTTTTTTTTTTTTTTTTTTTTGGTCTTTAGCATACGTACAATCCACTTTCTTTCTTGTCAAATAAAAATGCACTAGGTGTCTTAAAATTGTAAGGAAAACTTTACTTACAACCATTGCAATAAGAGGGAAAGACTACTGCAATAGGAGATAGAGTGAAATCAACCTCCTTTGAAACAAAGGGCGGGAGAGTTTTAAGTGCTAGGTGAGCTTGTATTTAAAGTACTGGAGGATGCTGGGAAGTGGGAGAGTGGTTAGTGTGGTTAGGCCATCTGTGTTTGCTAACTGGTGTTTATGGAAGTTAGACTTCTTCCTTCCCACATAGACTGGGAGATAGAGGTGTCTTTCCTGATGATTATATTTCAAAGGGTGGCTCCCAGGTTTTTGAGAAAGACATTCTTCAGTTGGAAAACTAGCAATAGCCTGACAGAAAATTTACACCTCAAAGGAGCAGAGAATTTATAATTGCAAGATTTTTTGTTTGTTTGTTTGTTTGTAAGATTTTTTATTTATTTATTTGAGAGAGAGAGAGCACATACAGAGAGAGGGAGAAGCAGGTTCCCTGCCAAGCAAGGAGCCCAAAGCGGGGCTCGATCCCAGGACCCCGAGATCATGACCTGAGCCAAAGGCAGATGCTCAACTGACTGAGCCACCCAGGTGCCCCTAATTGCAAGTTTTTTAAAGTAATGTTCTAAGAAAAGGGAGATCAGAGACCTCTATAATCAGGGGGAAAACAACCCTATACAATAGTGTTTAGTTGATATGAAGTTACTGCAGCCACCTTGAGAAATGAAATAAGAAACAATCTAAAGAGTGAAGAGGTGCTATTGTAAATGGAATCGTTTCTCTAATTTCTCTTTCTACAGTTGCGTTGTTAGTCTATAAGAAAGCAACTGATTTCTGTGCATTGATTTTGTATCCTGCCACATTACCAAATTGCTCTATGAGTTCTAGTAATTTGGGGGTGGAATCTTTTGGGTTTTCCACATAAAGTATCATGCAGTCTGCGAAAAGAGAGAGTTTGACTTCTTCTTTGCCAATTTGAATACCTTTTATTTCTTTTTGTTGTCTGATTGCTGTTGCTAGGACTTCTAGTACTATGTTGAACAATAGTGGTGAGAGTGGGCATCCTTGACGTGTCCCTGATCTTAAGAGAAAGGCTCTCAGCTTTTCCCCATTGAGGATGATATTTGCTGTGGGTTTTTCATAGATGGATTTTATGAACTTGAGGAATGTTCCCTCTATCCCTATACTCTGAAGAGTTTTAATCAGGAAAGGATGTTGTATTTTGTCAAATGCTTTTTCTGTATCAATTGAGAGGACCGTATGGTTCTTCTCCCTCCTCTTATTAATGTGTTCTATCACATTGATTGATTTGCGAATGTTGAATCACCGTTGCATCCCAGGGATAAATCCCACTTTGTCATGGTGGATGATCCTTTTAATATATTGTTGGATCCTATTAGCTAGGATTTTGTTGAGGATTTTGGAATCCATATTCATCAGGGATATCAGTCTGAAATTCTCCTTTTTGTTGGGGTCTTTTCCTGATTTGGGGATTAAGGTAATGCTGGCCTCATAGAATGAGTTTGGAAGTTTTACTTCTGTTTCTATTTTTTGAAACAGCTTCATTAGAATAGGTGTTATTTCTTCTTTGAATGTTTGGTAGAAGTCCCCAGGGAATCCATCAGGTCCCAGACTCCTGTTTTTTGGGAGGTTTTTGATCACTGCTTCAATCTCATTACTGGTTATTGGCCTATTCAGGTTGTCAATTTCTTCCTGTTTCAGTCTTGGCAGCTTATAGGTTTCCAGGAAGGCCTCCATTTCATCCAGATTGCTCAGTTTATTGGCATATAGTTGTTGATAATAATTTCTAATAACTGTTTCTATTTCCTTGGTGTTAGTCGTGATCTCTCCCCTTTCATTCCACCAGTTAGAATGGCAAAAATGGACAGGGAAAGAAACAACAAATGTTGGAGAGGTTGTAGAGAAAGGGGAACCCTCTTACACTGTTGGTGGGAATGCAACTTGGTACAGACACTTTGGAAAACAGTGTGGAGGTTCCTCAAAAATTTAAAAATAGAGCTACCCTATGACCCAGCAATTGCACTCCTGGGTATTTACCCCAAAGACACAGATGTAGTGAAAAGAAGGGCCATATGCACCCCAATGTTCATAACAGCAATGTCTGCAACAGCCAAACTGTGGAAAGAGCTGAGATGCCCTTCAACAGATGAATGGATAAAGAAGATGTGGTCCATATATACAATGGAATATTACTCAGCCATCAAAAAGGATGAATACCCGGGGCACCTGGGTGGCTCAGTCGTTAAGCGTCTGCCTTCGGTTCAGGTCGTGATCCCAGGGTCCTGGGATCGAGCCCCGCATCGGGCTCCCTGCACCGCGGGGAAGCCTGCTTCTCCCTCTCCTGCTCCCCCTGCTTGTGTTCCCTCTCTCGCTGTGTCTCTCTCTGTCAAATAAATAAATAAATAAAATCTTTAAAAAAAAAAAAAAAAGGATGAATACCCAACTTTTACATCAACATGGATGGGACTGGAAGAGATTATGCTAAGTGAAATTAATCAAGCAGAGAAAGTCAATTATCATATGGTTTCACTTATTTGTGGAACATAAGGAATAGCATGGAGGACATTAGGAGAAGGAAGGGGAAAATGAAGGTAGGGAAATCGGAGGGAGAGATGAACCATGAGAGACTATGGACTCTGTGAAACAAACAGGGTTTTAGAGGGGATAGGGGAGGGGGGATTGGTTAGCCCAGTGATGGGTATTAAGGAGGGCACATACTGCATGGAGCACTGGGTGTTATATGAAAACAATGGATCATGGATCTCATATCAAAAACTAATGATGTATTATATGGTGACTAACATAACATAAAAAAACAAAAAAAATTTTTAAAAATTTTAAAAATGTGAATAAAAAATAAATCTTAAAAAAAGAAGAAAGAAAGAAGAGGATATGAGAAACTGGATCCTAGAACTAGCCTCTGAATATTTATTTAGCAATATCTAAAGACATACTTTTCTGGAATTTTCATCAATGTGAGCAATAAACTTCATTTTGCTTTTGAATTTGGATTTTCAGTCACTTGAATCCAAAAGACACCTAAGTAATGTCTGCCACTCACAGGTACAATCACATGTATGATGTTTTAATACTGTGTTATGTCTCTATCAAGTGCAACCCCATTGCTCCTGAGAATTAAGAGAAACTTGAAAACACTCATTTGATTTGTCTCCCAATCCCAACTGAAATCAACAATGATATGTAAAAACAAGAACAACTTACATTGGACCAAAAGATAGACAAAGGAGCATTTCTTTTTCTTTTTTGTATAGATCGGTATAACCTTAAAATAAATATATATCCTGAATGCAGTGGGAATAGTGCTTTACATGTTTATGCAAAGCTATGTCAATCACCCTCCCTAGATTCAAGATTATGCCCAGAAGTTTACCAATGGATAAGAAACAAGCCCATTAAAATGCATTATCAAACTGCAAGACCAACTACCATTAAAAAACAAAAACAAACAAAAACAAACAAAAAAAACAAAACAAAAAAACACACCATTGGTTATGTTAAAATCAAGTAGGAATTTTTACTTTAAAGATTTCCTTTACTTACATAAATGGACCAGTATAAGCATTTACTAACTTCTATCCATAGTTAGTTAACTTCTAGGTCTGGGTTGAGATGGTCATTATTTTTTTTTAAGTTACAAATGTAAAGCCTTTAAGACACAATTTAACACACATTTGGTAGACAGAATAATGTTTTATATATGTGTTATTAAATCAGGGAAAAATAAGATTTTACTAATTATAATGCAAAATAAAATATTGCAGTAAATAGCACAATTGGCACCAAATGGGAAAACTTTTGTTGTAGATGAATATCAGACAGAGGCTTAGCTTGGGTAACAGCAAAAGGTAAATTGGAGAAGTGCAAATCAACAGAAGACAGAGAATTCTCTGGTAGAACTACATAGTGGCACAGTCCAGTCAAACTGGTGTGTTGTTGTTGTTGTTTTTATTTATTGGTTTATTTTAATTTTTAAATTTATTGGGGGGGAGGAGTAAATTTGTTTTTAATTTGAGTATAGTTGACACACAATATTACATTAGTTTCAGGTGTGCAACTTAGTGATTTGACAAGTTTATACATTATGCTATGTTCACCACAAGTGTAGCTGCCATCCGTTCCATTACATCACCATTACAATATCATTGACTATATTCCTTACACTGTGCCTTTTATTCCCATGGGTTATTCATTCCATAACTGGAACCTGTATCTCCCACTCCCCTTTGCCCATTTTGCCCAACACTCAGACCCCTCCCCTCTGGTAGCCATCAGTTTGTTCTCTGCATTTATAGGTCTGATTCTGTTTTTTGTTTGTTGATTCACTTTTTTTTAGATTATAGGTGGAATCATATGGTACTTGCCTTTCTCAGTCTGACTTATTTCACTTAGCATAATACTTTCTAGATGCATTCATGTTGCCTCAAATGGCATGATCTCATCCCTTTTCATGGCCCCATAATATTGTATTGCATTGTGTGTGTGTGTGTACACACATCTTCTTGTATATACATACATGCATATGTTGTATGTATGTAAATACATGTATATTCTATCTATCTATCTATCTATCATCTATCTATCTATCTATATCACATTTTCCTTAGCCATTCATCTATTAATGGACACTTAGGTTTTATTCATACCTTGGCTATTGTATAATAGCCAAGCTGTATAACTACATAAACATAAGGATACATATATCTTTTTGAATTAGTGTTTTCATTTTCTTTGGGTAAATATCCAATAGTGGAATTATTGGGTGATATGGTATTTCCATTTTTAGTTTTTTTGAGGAATCTCCATACTGTTTTGCACAGTGGCTGTACCATTTACATTCCCACCAACAGTGTACAAAGGTTTGTTTTTTTCCACATCCTTGCTAACACTTATTTCTTCTCATTTTGATTTCAGCCATCCTAACTGGTATAAGGTGATATCTCATTGTGGTTTTGACTTGAATTTCCCTAATGATTAGTGAGGTTGAGCATCTTTTCATGTGTCTGTTAGCTATTTGGATGTCTTCTTTAGAAAAATATCTATTCAGGTCCTCTGTCCATTTTATAATTGGATTGTTTGGTTTTTGGTGTTGAGTTGTATAAATTACTTGTTTATTTTGGGTATTAACCCCTTATAAGATATATCATTTCCAAATATCTTCTCCCATTCAGTGTGTTGGTTTTTTGTTTTGTTGATGGTTTCCTTTGCTGTGCAAAAGCTTTTTATTTTGATGTAGTCCCAATAGATTATTTTTGCTTTTGCTTCCCTTGCCTTAGGAGACATATCTAGAAAAATGTTGCTATAGCCCGTGTCAGAGAAATTACTGCCTATGTTCTCTTCTAGGATTTTTATTGTTTCAGGTCTCACATTTAGGTATTTAATCCCTTTTGAGTTTACTTCTATGTATGGTGTTAGAAAGTGGTCCACAACCAAACTGTCCTTAAAGGGTAATGTAGGAAAGGAAATTATTAAATTATTGTTATTGATGACCACCTAGTATCATTTTATTAACATATGAACAATTGTATCTATTCAGTGATGTAATTAGTGCCTGCCATATGCTATTTTCTAGACACGAAGGGCACAATAATGAACAAAATAAACTGATGTGTTTTCTTTCGTGCAATTATATACTCGTGGAGGGATATAGAAAATAAACAAATGGATATATGTCACACAGTGACAAGTAATATGAAGAAAAGTAAGGTAAAGAATGGAACACAGTAATACTTTATTTGGATTGGAAATGATCAGCACTGATTTCAAAGGAGCTAAATTTGAGGAGAAATCCAAATGTATAAGAGAGTGAACTGTGTGAATATCTAAGGCAAGAAACCAGACTGAGAAAGTAGTAAGCACTAGAAGTATGAGAGATGTTTGCATAAACACAAGAATTCATTATGCCGACTCAGCAAGGGAAAGAGGGATAGGAAATCAAGTTGGAGTGAGACCAAGGAGCCAGGCCAAGTGGAGCCCTTGTTCTCTTCTGTATCACTTACCCACTCCCTCTCTAGTCATCCAGACCCTGTAGATGAGCTGATGATCATTATCATTAGGTGAGAGGCTGGGTAATGTCTTTGGGTACAAAGTCTGCAGGCTGATTGATAAGGAAGTGAAGGCATTGCTGGTAATGGATGGTATTTTTCTGGTGATTTCCCAGTCATACTCTATTCAGAGTCCTTCTTTCTCAACCTCACAGCCTTGTGGAATTTTTCATTTAGTCTAGGGGTCAAGAAATTTTAATAGAGTAGTCCCCCATTATATGTGGTTTTGTTTTCAGTGGTTTTAGTTACTCACAGTTAACCAAGGTCCCAGAGCAAATGATCCTAGTTCTCATGTATCATCAGAAGGTCAATAGCAGCCAAACGTTACAACACAGTGCCTACGCCATTCACCTCATCACGGGGGCATTTTGCCATTTCCCATCATCTCAAGAAGAAAAAAGATGAGCACAGCACAATGAGATATTTTGAGACAGAGACCACATTCATGTAACTTTTATTACAGTATATCTTTATAATTGTTCTATTTTATTATTGTTGTTGTGAACTTCTTACTGTGCCTAATTCGTAAGTTAAATTTTATCATTGGTATATATGCATAGGGTTTGGTACTGTCTGCATTTTCAGGCATCTGCAGAGGGTTTTAGAATGTATCTCCCTATGGATAAGGGGGAACCACTGTATATTAGTAACCAGTGGCTTTCTAACTCTAGAAGGTAAGAATTTTTTGTCCTGATATCCAACTTGTCGTGGTATTCCCTCCTCCCCAAATAGTGAAGAATTGTGTCTAGTTAACTCAGCTGAGTATAGTCGGTATAGATGGGGAAAGGACTCTGATGTGTGCAGGAGGTCAGCAGAGAATTGCAGTGCTGGGCACTTGTTAGCACTGTGAAAGAAATATTGCTATGTATTTATAGAAAATTCCTGGAAGGATATACGCGAAGTGATGGATGAAATTTATCCCTAGCAGGTTTGCAGGGGCAAAAATATATACTTTTCATTGTATACCCATTTCTATTTTTTGCAATTTAAAAAATAATTCCCATGTATTAATTTATAACAACAAAAATAGCTCAAATTTCAAGTGCTGATTAAATGTGATACTGAATATCCCACTGAAATTTAAACCAAGCTAAAATGTTGGTGGTAAGGCCAAAATATGTGTATTATAAGGCATATTACGATGTGTTAAACAACTTTGTAAAGTTAAGGTGCTCTTAATTCTAAGCCACTTAAATAGAAAGAGTAGTACAGGGAACAGATTGCTAACATATTGTAGCTAATGTTTGTTTGACAAGTTTGCCATGCACATTAAGTAAAATGGACCATATAACTTTCTTATAATTTTTTTACAAAAGAAGAAAACTATCTTTTTTACTTTTTGCTTTTGTTTATAAAGCTTATGTCTATAAAGCTATCATATTATATATTATACATTCTGTACATTTAAATGGCACATGATGTAATGAGCACTGGGTGTTATATGCAACTGATGAATTATTGAACACTACATCTGAAAGTAATGATGTACTAGATCTTGGATAATCGATTCTAAATAAAAAAATAAATGTAACTGAATTTGAATTAGGAGCTTTATATTTTAAAAAAAGGAGAACAAACAAGCCAAGACTCAAACATTTCTCAAACTTCCTATGAAAAGACTTTTCTGGAGTAGGAAAAATCAATATAAGCTGGTTACTTTGGATCATGCTAAAGTGATCCATAAATTTCTACATTCCTCACAGTAAAACAGTGAATTCAGGAATGTATACATCCTGTGATGTTGGCTTCCTTAGAGTTCTTAAATATATTGAGTTGTTCCTTCCTTGTAACATTTACCTTTACCATGTCATCCTTTCCCTAAAAACAGCCTAGAAAATTGTTTGCACAACTGATGATCTCTTTCCATTAGCTCAAAGCTCCTCAAGATGGCTTTACCTTACAACCCAATTTCAAGCTTCCCTCACATACATCCTACATACTCATAAACTCATGTCCTTATCAGTGAAGATGGTGAAAATCTATGAGGTGTCTGGGTGGCTTAGTCGGTTAAGTGTCTGACTTGGGCTAAGTTCCTGGGATTGAGTCCTGCCTCCACACTCAGCAGGGAGTCTGCTTCTCCCTCTCCCTTTCTCCCCCCACCCCCAATGCTCTCTTTCTCTCGTGTGTGCGCTCCCTCAAATAAATAAAATCTTAAAAAAAGATGATGAAGATCTATGATGAAAACTAGGAGACACGAGAAAGTTAATTTTCTGCAACCTTAAAGACCTTGAATCTTTCAGCATTGCAGACCAAACAGCTTTTCTTTGCTGTTTTGTTTTCATCTGGATATTATCCTCACTTTCAGGTTGACAAGTTCACTTTTTTTTTTTTTTTTCTTTCAAGAATGACACCATGTTCAAGAGAAATCGCCGCTGGCCTTTCACAAATCCTGAAGAAATGACCTGAATAGATACCCAAGACACAGCATGCACCTAGTGATAAATTCTGATCCTGCATTCATGTCAAATTAGCTATTCTCCTCTTTACTTTGTCCTGCACCAACTCCATATAAAGCAACAAGAAATAGAGTGAAGTTATAAAATTAGGTGACTTTGGGTCATATTATGAATAAACACTTCTTAATTTCACCTTTTGCATATAGTTTAAGAAAGTGGGTCTTTTGTAAGGTGCATATTTTCTACTACAGAAGTTGACATTTGATTTTGGCATTATATGAATACCTCCTCCTAAGAGTTTGAGGTAGGAATCAGAATTTGCCTTTTTACTCTAGACCTCAAGTGACCCTTAGGGCCATAAGTGTCAAAATGAATGTACTGGAGTTAGAAAATAATAGTCACACTAACCAAAATTCTGCTAACAAGTTTTTAAGAGGTGTGTTTATTGATTTACAAATACTATTGTAAATGGAATATTTTCGGGAATGCATGCCATTCTTAAACTTCCCCATCCCTACACACATGACATTGGTGTTGGTGCCAGTCATATTGGCTGCTTGTCCCCTGGTTGTAGGGATGGCTCTGGGATATAGGGCTGGCCACTGCGGCACACAAGCCACTTATCCCTATCAGTTGTTCAACCACTCCGTAAACAAAAGACTCAAACAAAGACCGCTAATTCATAACACACAAACATGCACACGCCCATACAGCACATGTACACACAAGCCTGTGCATGTGTACATATGTTTACATAGAGCTATACTATTTACATTTAAATACACATGCACACGCGTACCGACGGGCACACACACTTATATATTCTACAAGAGAGAGGAAAATCACCAAACTAGTAAACAAGAACCATATACCTCTGGAAGTGTTGGGACCATCTTAGTACAAGGTGGAGCAAACCTGCTGAAGAGTAAAGGTAACACAAAAGCAAGGAGATTTGGGAGACACAGAGATTGGTATCATTAACATTCAATGTCATTAACATTTTTCAGCCCCCGGCTACAACATGTGGAAGGTTAAACTCCCTACTCTCATGGATGATCCCAGTCTGTGTCAGTGTACGAGTCCCTCAAAACAGCCCTTCTGATAGAATATATTTGTGCTTACATTCTTCTATTGCTGTCAACTAATTACATTTCCTTTGTTTCCTTTAATATTTAAAATAGGATATATACATATAAAGACAATTGAGCTATGCTGAGAACATTCTATGTGCACATCTGGCTAGGTATTTTGTGGATTTATCTCACAGAATCTTTGTGTAGCCATGTGGTTATTGTCATCTCTATTTAACAAATGATGTAACTAAGGCTTAGAGAGTTAAAACACTGTCCAAGGTCAGACAGTTTGTATATGGCAATTTTCAATCCATGTGTCTCAGCACTAGGTTAGACTCCCTTTTTGTAGCACATGCAAAGCATATTTGTACTACTAGGAAGAGATAATTACATATATCTCCACTCATCCAAAATATTTGTAGTTAAACAGATCTGATATTAACATCTAAAAGCCTTCCAGAATAAATTATCCTCAAATGGGTACATTAATGATTCAAATATAAAACCTGCTATAAAAGAAAGAAGACTAATTTGTAAACTATTTTTCAAAGGTAAAAACATCCTTCTTAATACAGAGAGTATTAAATTTTAAAGCTCTCATTAAATATTTAAAAGTCATAAAGTTAAAAGAATTTCTTAACTCTTTTAGCAAATTGGGGAACTATCTCAGAGATAATTGGAGGAATCAAATAAAATGAGAAATTATAAAGGGTTAAATAATTAAATCATAAATAGAACAGCATTTTTAAGAAAAAGGTCAATTTAAATGATGTATACATTTTAATGAATTGTGTGTCCTTTTAAATATTCCATAGTTAGGTGTATTAAATGCATTTTTGACTTAAAATACTTTTAACCTACGATGGGTTTATTAGGATTTAACCCCATCATAAGTCAGGAAAGTTCTGTACATGAAAAGATGTTCAACATCATCAGCCATCAGGGAAATACAAATCAAAACCACAATGAGACATTTATCATACCTGTTAGGATATCCGTTATGAAAAACAAGTAGGAGATAACAAAGGTTGGTAAAGAATGTGGAGAAAAGGGAACCCTTACATACTCTTAATGGGAATGCAAACTGGTACAACCACTATGGAAAATAGTATGGAGGTTCCTCAAGAAATTAAAAATAGAGCTATCATATGGTCTAGCCACCCCATTTCTGGGTACATATCCAAAGGAAACTAAATTGCTATATTTATATATCAGAAAGATATTTGTACTTTCATGTTCATTGCATCATTATCCACAATAGCCAAGGTGTAGAAACAACGTGTCCACCAATGGATGAATGGATAAAGAAAATATGGTATACATGTATAATAGAATATTATTCAACCACAGAAATGAGGGAAATCGTTGCCATCCATCCAACATGGATGGACCTTGAAGGCATTATGCTAAGTGAAATAAAAGACAGAGAAAGACAAATACTTTATGGTATTCCACTTATATGTGAAATCTTTTAAAAAAAAGTTGAGCTCACAGTAACAGAGTAGCATAGTGGTGGTTAAGCAAGGGCTGGGGAGTGGGAGAAATAGGAAGAGGTTAGCAGAAGGGTACAAAATTTCAGTTATAAGATAAAGTCTGAGAATCTAACATATAACATGGAACCTGTAGTTAATAATAATACTGTATTATATAATTGAAACTTGCTACGAGAGTAGAACTTGTATTCTCACACACGCAAAAAATAAATACATGAGATGATGGATGTACTCATGAACTTCATGGCAGGAATTTTCCACCTTGTATTCACCTATTAAATCCTCTCTTTGTATACTCCGAATATGTTAACAATTTTATTTGTCAATTAAACTTCAAGAGAGCTGGGAAAAATAAATTAAAACCACTCTCTGCCATAATTACTGCTCTTCTTTAAGCAAAAGCTTACATAAGAAAAACTAAAGCAAATTTCAATATGAAGAAAGGTCCTAAAGTTCCATGTAACAGGAGGGATGGCAGTGATTTCATAAGTCAGCAGTCCCAAACTTGAACACTTTTTCACCACTTTGTATGAAGGCAACCTTGGGCCAGTTACTTTCCATCAATGTGCTCAGTCTGCTCATTTATCAAATAAAGGTAGCAGTCGTGTTGCCCATAAAAAGATGCTGTGAAGATAAAATGATAAAAGAAATGCGAAGCTTGGAGCACATGGGTACCTCAGTCAGTTAAGCAGCTTCCCTCGGCTCAGGTCAGGATCCCAGGGTCCTAGGATCGAGCCCCACACCAGGCTCCCAGGTCAGCAGGATCCTGCTTCTCTCTCTCCCACTGCCTGCCACTCCCCCTGCTTGTGATTACTCTCCCTCTCTGTCAAATAAATAAAATCCTAAAAAAAAAAAAACAAAAAACCACAAAAGAAATGCAAAGCTTTTAGCATAAGACTTGGAACACTGTTCTTGTTCAGTAAATATTTGCTGTTACTCTCATTGAGATGTCATCAAGTAGATATGAACATGGACTAGAGAGTTTTTAAATCAATGATAATTATAAAATATATTCAAACTTCTTTAAATATTCAGAAGTATATATTTTTCCAACATAGAAAATAATACTCAGTGATTTTTTCTGTCTTCAGAAAATAAAATTCTACCTAATTTTGAGGCTAATTGCCTGACAACCGTGACTCATGTACCATGATACTAGTGTTTGCAGTGGAGTTTTAAATACCCCTGGTCAGAATTGTTTAATCATTTCAATAATTTATACTCTTATAGGCAAAGTACGGAGCCAGCCATTGGGGTGTTTTATTTTTCAAAATGCTCCTCTCCGGCATCAGGCTTAGACACTGACTTGCTTTGGCCTATGCGATGTGCTTCTTTTTTTAATTTTTTTTAAGACTTTATTTATTTATTTGTCGAAGAGAGAGAGAGCAAGCATAAGCAGGGGGAGCTGCAGGCAGAGGGAGAGGGAGAAGCAGGCTCCCTGCTGAGCAGGGAGCCAAATGCGGGACTCGATTCCAGGACCCTGGGATCATGACCTGAGCCAAAGGCAGACGCTTAACCTACTGAGCCACCCAGGCGTTCCTGCAATGTGCTTCTTGTGAGCAGAAACTTCAGAGCCAGCACATCATTTGCCACATTCTCTTATTCCTCTGTCATGAGAACAATGTTCCCACCAGAGGCTGCTTTCTCAGTCTGGCTCCAAGAGTGTAAATGACAAGGAGCAAAACCGAAGTTGACTCACATTGGATATTTAGAAATAAACTGTTATAAGCCACTCTAATTTTTCAGTGACCTGTGTTGTAGTATAATCTAGCTAGCACCTACTGAAAAATTCTAATGTGTCTTCCATTTTCTCTTTTCCTTAAACATCACTCCTTATTTGTTGCTCAGGATCCTGCATCCAATCCACCTTGTAGCTATTAGAAAGTAATACCAATATGACAGGGGGAATACTCTGTGAAGCGTGAGGAAAACCAGGACTGAGAGTATAAAAGAGCCAAATTAAGTTCAAGTGATCAAAGAGCCACATGCCTGCAGATCACTGACAGTGAACCCAATTCAATTGTGGAGAAGCTGTGCTGGGGCAGGGAATGGGTGAAGCAGTGGGGAAACAAGAATGATAACGAGTCCTCATCTCCAAGGTTCTTCCAGCTTAGGAGACCTGCAAACTTGCAAAACTTTGTAAAGGATCTTATACTGAAGGCAGAGTCAGGGTCAGCGAAGGTACAGTGAAAGAGTCACTCAACAGTATAGAAAGCATCCAAAGTAGATAAGGTTGGAACAAATCACAATAAGTAGGAATAAGATAACTCAAACAAGGTGGGAGACGGAAAACAAAACCAGCGCCTTTGGCAGTTAGCACACCCAAGGGTCCATACTGAGATGACTTTCACAGTGGTTCTGGAGGCAATTGTTTGCTTTTAAGCAGAATGAGAAACAAATAGGAAAGAAGTGAAAACATTGAAGGCAGCTTTTTGGTCTTGTTTTTATATTTGCCTGTGGGGGAGGGAAAAAGACAAGACATGACGCTCACTAGAGGTGCATGCTAGATTTGAGAAGATGGAATGGTTTATTTATTTAAGATTTTGAAAATAAGGAGAAAAAGTACATGATGGATGGACCATGGCTCCAGAGGTGACACCAAATAATAGCATCAAGGGTCCACATCCTGAACAGGAGCAGAGGTGGCTGATCTTTTGAGATTACAGGGAAAGAAATATGAATAGTTGAAGATACGGGTAATGGAGAGTGTGAGTTCTTAAGATTTTATATTTGATGAGAAAAATGCTTTTCCTGGAAAATTAGTTGCAGTGTCATCTCCTGCGTATAAATAGGGCAGAGGTTATGGATGAAGGCTTGAGGTGAATGGTAAAGATTTAAAATGGCTTTTGAGCAGAATAGGAGAGAAAAATGAACCAAATAAAATGATTGGCAAATCTGTATCAGGACACTTGAAATATTCATGTCTTCTTCACCCTGAAATTCTATCTACAGTAATTTGTTCTAAAGAAATAAACTGAAACATAGGAACAAACTGATTATATGTTTATATGATATAGTTATTTTTTGAGAAAAATTAGAAATCATCTCAGTATCCAAAAAATACAGGAATAGTTATGAATTTTATCGCACATCCTGACTAGACTATGATATAATCACTACAACTTCTTAGAAAGAGTTTATAATGCAATGGAAAAAAATATTTGTGGCACTATGTCAAGTTTAAAGAAGACTGTCAGACCTATATGACATACCTATCCCTGAAGCATCAATACAGAGGACTTACATTAAAATATTTTTGGGTAGTGAGATTTTATAGATATATTTATATAACATTCATATTATATATAGCATAATCATATATTATTTGTTAACTTATTACATAATTTATATATTAGTTTTCCTACTTTTCTGTGTTTTCTATACTTTCCATACTGAAAATAAAGAACTTTTGTAATAAGATTAGGAGAACTCAATAGATTATAGAAACCTAAATAGTATAAGCAGGACAATAAGCTCCAAATCTGTGTGGTTATTCATTTCTGAAAGTAGTAGTTCACATATTCGAAGTCATAATGTATGCTTAATTAACAGTTTGGATGGAAAGTGAAAGAGAAAATCAGGTGGACCAAAACTTTCATGCGGTTGACCAAAATAGTTCAGGTAATTAACCATATCAGGGCCAGTACTTTTCAAAGTTTAATATGTACTAGAATCCCTTGGGTATTTTTTTTTTCAAATGCAAAATCTGATTCAGTGGATTGGAGTGGGACCTGATATTCTGCATTTCTAACAAATCCCCAGTTGATGTTGATGCTCCTGTTAAGTGTGGACCATAATTTGAGTAACAAGGATCTTGCCTGGGTAAGATATTAATGAGGAATTTATCAAGAACTAATCCTAAACCTTTATAAGAGTGCCACCTGGATGTTTTAAAATTACAGCAAGATAAAACTGGCAGTATAAAATTCAAAGAAATAGTGTTCTTTTTTTAAAAAAAAGATTTTATGTATTTATTTGACAGAGAGAAAGAAAGAGAGAGAGAGAGAGCAAGCACAAGCAGGGCGAGTGGCAGGCAGAGGGAGAGGGAGAAGCAAGCTCCACCAAACAGGGAGACCAACATGGGGTTCGATCCCAGGACCCTGGGATCATTACCTAAACCGAAGCCAGACACTTGCCCAACTGAGCCACCCAGGTGCCCAAAAAAGTGTTCTCAAGTCAAGGTCATAGAGTTGTTGGAAGCTATCTTAAGGAGAGAGATTTCAGAGACTGCCTCCTTTCTCCTTAGATATAGAAGTAGTAACCTAAACATCTGATCTAGCAAAGCAAGCTACGACAGTTTCCCTTTCTCTCTTTATTTTTTATTGATAAAAACAAATGTATCATCAGTAGATGATTACTAATATAATGAATATGTGATCTAAGCGAGAAAAAGCAGTTAACTCTGTTCCATTAGCCCTAGACACAGAGTTAATTGGATCAACAGAATGGTTACATAAAATACCTAGAGGTGTATTGAAGGAATTCATGACGAATGGAAGTCGATTTACCATATTGCCGGTGAAGCTTAAGTTTCAAGGACACAGAATTGCACGGACCTTTCCAGGGTCCTGGTCGTAGCAATGTGTTCTCCATCATGATATGTGTATATAAACTTTTCAAAATAAGGCATTTTAATTAAACTGTTTAAGACCATTGCCTCTCTTCACCCTGATTTCACTTCTCACTCTTTTTTTTTTATCATGTCACATTTTAGTGGCAGAAAATTTGGGGGATCCAGCTTGAAGAGAAGTTGACTTGGAGATACATCTAGTTGGTTTAATTATAAATAGTTATGTGATTTACAGTCAAATCCATTTATAATTATGTTTTTGCTAGCCTTGTGTTTCAGTCCATCCATACTACCATACCAAAATACCATAAACTTGGAGGCTTATGGTTTATAAACAGCAAACTTTTATTTCTCGTAGTTGTGGAGGCTGGAAAGTCCAAGATCAGGGTGCCAACAGGTTCAGTGTCTGGTGAGGAACTGCTTTCTGGCTCACAGACAGTGGCCTCTTGCTGTGTCTTCACACAGTAGAAGAGGCTAGAGAGCTCTTTGGGAATGCTTTTATAAAGGTGCTAATTTCATTCATGAAGGCTCCACCTTCATGACTTAAACACCTTCCAAAAGCCTTACATCCTAATACCATCACATTAGGTTTCAATGTATGAATTTTGGGAGGATACAAATATCCAGTCTATAGCACCTTACTATAGGAATACTCCTACTCCCACTGTCTCTCTTCCTCTGCTGACTTACCCAGCATCATGATAAAAGGTACAGAGACTGAGTTTTATTATAATAACAATTTGAATTTTGACACTTCCAAATTATGCAAATCATACAGGAAAAAAAAAAAAAAAAAAAAAAAACCTTGATCTAGATTTCCCAATTTGACAGTAAAGAAACATGTCATGCTTCAACAATTCTTCTAATCTATTAGTAATTTAAAAAAAATATTTTGAACAATTATGCAAAAGGGAAAAACTAATATCTTTTTCTTATCTATATGGAAAATATTTTAAAGTTGTCATTTGAATTGGAAGTAGATTATGTACCTCCAAAATATAAGAAAGGGCTTTGTAGTGGTATATAATTTTGTATTTAGTAGTAGAGAGTATGAAGTCCAATGTAAACAGTATTTTTGACTGATTTGGGGATATTTAGGCTATATGTTAACTTTGTAAAACTTATAATTTATTTTGTTTAACTTTATCATCTGAATTAGAAATTAATTTTGACCTAATTTTCTATTTGTAATTCTATTTTTTTTTTTTTAATTTAAAGGACCCTCACATTGTAAAATGCACAAGCTGAACAACAACCTGGATATAATCATTTCAACTCTCTGAATATGTTTCTTCATCTGTAAAATAGGAATAATAATAAGTATCTGTCCGTGTTTGAACAAGAATTAATTGAGATGATACATTGTACGTGCTCAGTATAGGCTCTGATACAGTAGAAGATCAATAAATGTCAGTTGTGCTTATTGTCCTTTGTATATGTAATCATTATTTTTATTTTAGTTCTTTTCTCCATCCAGCCCAGCCTCTGCTCAGGATAACATCTAACAACAAAAATAAAATTATGACAGTCTCCTGCTGGAAATTCTTATAAGGATGTCTATTTTCTACAAGGATCTTTACAGCTTAAATTCAACCTGCCTCTAACTGTATCTCTTGAAATCTCAACTCCCTGCAGCCTTCAGATAAATGCACTTTTACCTGTTGGAGATCCAGGCCATGAACTTTTACTTTTCCCTGCCTTTGTATATGGGATTTGTTTTCTTCCTAAAAAGTTTTTCTCTCTTTTGCAACAATATGAAGTTCTATTTATCTTTTAAGGACCATCTTAAATGCCACTTTTTAAATAAATGATGGCACAATGGATAAGGATTTGCACTTACTTTGCATCAGTCATATCCCCTGAATGAGAATACTGCTAAATACAGCAGATAACTCACATAATATCTTACAAACTATAGGAAGACATGCTCATTGTAACATTGTTGGTGCTGAAGAATGTTGAGTCCATAGCGATAAAACGCATAAATGAAATGTACTAGAAGCATACTAGAAAAGGATAAATGAAATGTACCAGAAGCATACAAAGAAATAATTTCAATAGCCAAGTAACATATGTGTTTATTTTTATTGTTGACTGAAGAAGTAAGAAACAAATTGAATCTGTAACAGAGTCATTATGTAATGGAAACACAAAACAAACTTTTTATTCAAGGTCACACATACTAAATACATTTGAGTGTATGTCTGTGTTAAGGAGAAGAGTAGGGATGTAAGAGAGGTGATATATGTAATTTCAAATGCCCAAAGTCATGTCATTATAATATTTTCTTTCCATCTTTATTTCTTTCCCTCTTTCCATACACTTTTTCTCCGTGGTATAGTTTAATTAGTGAGATCAATGTTTCTCAAAAGATAAATAAAAACAATTTTTTTTCTAAAAAAAAAGAGATGATCTTCACAATAATCATCACAGTCATCTAAGAATACATGTTAAAGAGGCAAGATACTTGGACTGGTTTTCAGAAGTAAAGAATTAGTATCTATTCTAACAGAACTTAGAAATAGATCTTTTAAACAAGCAAACCAGGTATTGCTTAAGAAGTTACCTCATGAAAACCACAGACTAAAAATATGGTGCATATTAAGTCAGTCACAAACATCCAATGGATACAATTCATGAGAGTAGTCAGCCATTTTTGACATTGATTAAACCTTGCATAGAGGATTTATTCAATAAATGTTTGTTGAAGGAATGAATGAATGTTATTACTTCATAGAGGACAGTTTAATGTAATCAAGGCTACCAGAAAAAGTAAAATAAAAACACATAATTAGATAACATGTAACGTATACAATTACAAAGTTCTAAGTTCATTGATTAACCATTTGATGCACAATAAATATTTATTTACAATAAATATATATACATAATAAATTTATGTATGTATATGAGAAATTTTTCTAGTTTCTAACAAAGTAAACGGACAGTGTGCGTGATTCCAGAAGACTAATTGCTAGTATAATGACATACATTTTGTCTGCTGCTTATATGCCCCAGATTTATATGTTTTTTGTTTTGTTTTGTTTTTATCCAACTTTTCTTAATTTAATTGGTAGTCAATCTGGAGGGCTTTCGAGCCAGACTTTGGAACCATACTCTGCCCATGACTATATAGGTCAAATTCACGGGGGAATTTATTCCAGTCCAGGCAATGTGAAAATGTTCTTCCATTTGAATAGCTGTGTTCAAGCACAGGACATGCTGGTATTTGCCATTTTGGCTGCCATCACAATTACCCCTATCAGTGTCTATGCACAGATGCTGAACGCGGGTAACTATTACTGGCAGGTTATGCTGGCGGCTCATACAAATGAATAATCATTGGCTCATGATCACCTCAACTCCCTAGATCACTGGAATGGCCCAGCTGGGCTGAGGAGGAAATCTAGCTAACGAGACGGATTGTTCTTTCCTGTAGCAGTTAGGCATAATATACAGGATTTCACACAGCTGTCTTTTTAAAAGTTTATCCCGAACTTTTAACATTTAGTTAAATGTTTTCATTCTTACCTTATTAATGAAAACATAATGGCATTAGGCATATACTGTGCGGGTAAAATAGCCATTCAGTTAGGGATTTAAGATTTTGAAATCATACTTACATGGAACATTACTTCTTCCTGTGATATGTTGTACAATTGCTAATGAATAGCATCAGGCCAGATGCTTACTGTGAAATTGCCACTCTTGCACCAGGCCTGCAATAAAATAAGGAACACAAAGACTGTTATTAAAGCTGAACAGAAATTCTATTTTTGAATGACCCAATCTATATAATAGCAGCTAAGTAACAAAGTAAACATCATTAGTGAGCTTTTCAGTCTATATTTACATTTTGCTACCTTTTCCCCACCCCATTTCACAAAGTTTCTGAGGATACAGCTTCCTCTTTATGTTTAAATTGTCTATCTACAATTTACTGGGCCATTAGCATTAAAAGGATTGTGCCCATGATCTTTAGCAACTGTTATTTCCTTCTGAAGACCCAGACAGGGTGGAATGTGGAAAAAGGATCACTTTAATGTGTTCCCATCAGAAAGGCTGATGGTACAATGTTCCTAGATGCTGTGAAAGTGAGGAATTTTCAAGAACAAGGAACATGTGATCATTACAAAGATGTTAAGACAAGACCCCTCCCCTCCCTTGTTTTAAAGCCTGAATGTTAATTCAATGCCTTTGGTTCATGGAAAGATAGTAAATGCTTTAAGATTGAGATGGTGTTAAAGTATAATGCAGGAAATTTCCTAAGGCCTTTTATCTTAGACTTCCAAATATAATTTAAGGGGAGACTATACTTTCTAATTAGGAAGTAATTAAGAATTTTGCTTGAAGTTACTTTCTTTCTATGAGAGGAATAATATACTTATTTCATGACTAATGTTATTATATTACAATCTATAAATTCAGATTTTTATTTTCCTTTTTGAAATTATGGTTGTTAACATTGGCCTTTAAAATATAGCAGCATGTTGGTTTTTTTCTTCTACCTTCCCATCTCTATTCAGCATTCTTCTTCAGCTGCATCTTAAATTTCAGAATTTCTTCTATCTGCAGCTCTCCTCCTTTATCACTTCTTACACTTGGCCCAGGTAATCTCACATATTAATATTATAATCTATCAATATACTAATGACTTTTTGATCTATATCTCCAGGTTATCTCACCTGAGCTCCAGTCCTAAATAGCCAAGTGATAATCCAGCTTGAAATTCCAATAAAACCCTAACATTTACCTTCATTATTCTCTTCCCATACCTTTTCCTTCTGTGGTGTTCTCTATGCCAACAGCATCACTGTGCACCCAAGTCAAATCAGCAAACTTTGGACACATCACTGATTCCTCCCATTCCCTCATCCCATACATCAAATCAAGCACCAAGTCAAGATCAATCTTCCATAATTCTGTCTACATTTCACAGTTCTCTTTCCATTAACGTAGTAAAATAGCAGCAACTATTTTATACATTACAGCTGTGTAGTAACTAAGGCGCCTGCCTCGGTCCTAGTACTCTCCAGTTCATTCTCCACCATTCATCCCAAATCATCCTCTTAATTTGACCTTATTGTTCCACTGCAATGTTTCAATGCTTTGGTATCTCCTAATGCCCTTGGGATAAAATCCAAATGTCTTACTATGACTTGAAAGACTCTCCCTGATCTGCCTTCTAATCTATTGCTGTTCCTGTGCTTATATTACACAACGCAGACACATGATATAATTCCAGTTTTCCTGAGAGTCATTCATTCCTTTGGCCTGGCCTTGTTACACTGCTATATTTATTTGAAACACTTTCAGATTCATTCCTTCACTCTTCCTTTACCTTTATAAAATCTTTGGGTGTGGGGAGACCTCCTCCAAGCCCCTAGTACCCAACACAGACTAAAGTCAGTGTCTCATCTATCCTCTTACTTCCCGTAATTTCTGGATTTCTATTACATTTATCACAATTTAATGAAAATTCTTGTGTTATTTGGCCATCTCACCCATTGGATCTAAATTTCAGTGAGGGAAAAGTGTGTCTGAATGTTTATATTGGTTTCTCCAGCACCTATGATAGGTCTAAACCTCTAATATATATGTTCAATGACTCTTTGATTAATGTATATGCAAACACATATAGATTCTTTTTCCCCTCAAAATATCTTTAAATCTGATAAAGTACTTTTTTATGTCCTGAAGCCTAGAAACACTCTCTAAAAATGAAAGGATTAGTCTATATGTCCCCATAGAAATGATTCCCTCTGATCATCCTATGCTATCTGAAACAATCTGATAGAAATATAAAAATGACTTGAAACGTATAGCATCCCTCCACCTTTACAAAAGGAGGAGAAAGGAGGGTGAAAAATCTCAGACAAATTAGAGGGAAGAAGGAATTTTAGAAAACCAGATATTTTGATGACATAAAAGCAAACACCGGAAAAAAATAGGTTGTAAAATAAGAAAACTGATAGATTTAGTTTCAGTTAAGTATTAAAGAAATATAATCTGATTATCTCTGAAAATTCCAGAGTCTAATAGATAAGCAAATGTATTTACATTCAATTTGGCATGATTTTATCAATCATATTTTTTTATCTACTATTTAGAATAATCATGAGACAGAATGTTATTAGCACTATTACATGAATAACAAAATTAAAACTTAGGGTAAAATCCTGATCCAAACCATGAAGGCAGTACACACAAGGTGAGATTAATACTAAGATTCACGGTTCTTAAACCCATTCGAAATTACATCAAACTACATCAGCAAAGGGTTAATTAGTATGTGTTGTATTTCCAGCTAGCCCTATGCACTGGATTAGACAAGTATCCTAATCTCTTCATTGATCATTCACCCATCAAAGTCTAATGTTCTTATGGTATAAACATGCATAATATTTCTAGAAAATATTCCATTTAATGTAGAACACTAGATTGTTTTGAAATCCTAGGACAATCAACTTTTATTAATGTTCCTTTGTCAGGCAAGTATGGGATAAAAGCCAAGGCCGTTATAGAGCAAACTGAACTTTTGGAATTCTTCAGCAACAAAATAATGTCCATATCCTTACAAGGTGGTATCTCCACAATGAATATTGCCCCTTTTCATCAACCCATTTTCAATGTTATAATCTGACACATTTTTGTAAAACTCAAATAATATTATACACACTCCAATTTAGAAAACGTAAATGGTCTTTCACAGCTATGATCATTGTTTGCGGTTGCTTTTCTTACATCCGCTTTCCTGTCCTTCTATGCCAATCATTTCAACTCTGAGTGATTTTGCCCTCTGGGGGACATTGGCAATATATGGAGACATTTTTGGTTTTCACGACTGGGATGAGGGAAGAGGCTACAGCTGCCATCTAGTGGGTATGGGTCCGGAATGTTGCCAAACATTCTCAGTGCATAGGATAGTCTTCATCACAAAGAATGAGCTGGCCCAAAATGTCAGCAGTGCCAAGTCTGTGGCACCTTGCTCTATGCTAACAGTACATCAATTTATTTGTATCAGTAATGTGCCTAGTCCCAAGATAAAATCTGAATTCATTAAAATTAGCATACAAAGTCTCTCACAATTTAATACTTATTAGTATCTCAACATTATTGTCACTCTACTTCCTTGTTCTCAATTATTTACCACTAAAAAAAAAAAAAAAATCATGTGTATATCAAAGCAGAATAAGCTGTACCACAATGACAAAAACCACTAAAATATCAGTAGTTTAAGACCGCAAAGATTTATTTCTTATGCTACAAGTTCAGTATATGTTGGAAGGTGTTCTGCTCATTGTACTTACTAGGGACTCAGGCAGTTGGAGGCTCCACCATCGTAAAAGTTTCCAACGCAAATTGAGTCTTCAGGTTTCACTATGGCGAGGCAAGAGAACGTGAAACCCTGCACCCCCCGTCCTTGAGTGCTTCTGTCCGCTAGCAAAACCTTGTCATCTCCACTTGCACTGGCTACATCCACTTGGCCAAACAAATCACACAGCCTTATCTAACTTCAAAACACCTTTTCCTGAAAAAAAGGAAAGCTAGAACTCAGTGAGCACTAGTAGTGTCTGCCCCTTATTTTCCGGGGCTAACTCACACTTAACATTTATATTCAATTGATGCATCACTTCTTAGAGCAAGTTTTCTTGATGCATTTTCTCGCACGATTTCGTTAGGTGCCTCTCTTGGACTTTTTTATCACACCTTGTACAGATTTGATAACATTTAACTGTTCTTATTATGAAAGTCTGTTCACTAGCTTGCCTCTTCTAGATTATTGGCTTTTGAGGTTAGGGAAGGTGTCTTATTTATTGCTGTAGTCACAAAATCTATCATACATGGATGATATAATTAAATGTTTCTTTACACAAACAAACAAGACAGTCAATCAATTAGCCAAATTATACAATAAAAGATATATGATCATTTATTTTTCTATCAAACGAGAACCTCTTGCCTCTCCAGTTAACTACTCATTCATTGACTTAAAGCTCTGTCCATAATTCCTCCTTATCGCAGTATAAGGAAATGTGTCTCAGATCATAGTATATGAGCAGTTCATAGCATCATAAGACATAAAATGAAAGCATCATAAAAATCGTGCTGTCTAAATTATATCAATTTTAGGATACCCAAAGCAATATTCTTCCTTTTAAAAAATGTCATTACTAAGTAAAGATAAGAGGAATTGTTGAGGATAGTCAAATTCTTGTTCAGTCTGGATTGCCTTCAAGCAACTCAAGAAACTTCATTTTTAACTGCAAACAACTTTCAGCATCCCCTGAAGAAAAAAAATCATCAGGAAAACTATGGTGAATCTAATGGGTCCCAAAGAAACCTAAACCTGTTTGAGGAAGACTGAATTTTCTCCCTCTTGAAGATACAGCATTTTTCATATTCGCTGTGAAAAAATATTTACTTCATCACCGTTGCTGAAGTAATTGACTTTATTCATAAATTGAGAGTCTCCCCTGAATAAAGGTAACTGTATAATTCAGTTCAGGGGAAAGGTCACTGGACTAGACTCAAGGGACTGAAGTTCTTTTCCCGATCTTGCCAGATTTAGTCAGGTCACTCTAAGTAACTAAGACGTTTCTGGGTGTTCCTTTTTTTTAGCCATAAAGGTGGATTTATTAACAGCTGTCCCATTTACTTCAGTTACTAGCAACAAAAAAAGCTATGTGAATTAGCACATATTACAAATATAAAACAGACAATGGATATAAAACCATGTTATTATTAGCTTTGATATAGCACAATAGAATAGATTTGGAATCTTATTGGTACAAGTTACTTACCCATTAACACCCTTTACTCCTTGAAAAACGGGCATAAAAAGTAGTGATTTATTAGATTGTTAGAAAAATTAAATTTAGTATTTATATCATGGGGCATAATACATGTTCAACAAATGGTAGATCTTTTAAAAAATATCATTACCTGAAAATACAGTATGATAATAAATTTTCAAAAAATAAATTATACATTTAATTTTTCTTTAGTGTTAAGTAAGTAGATTCAAGCACAGTTAGTATTTTCAATGAACTAGGAAAGCAGATGATTTACTTTCCTATGTGAACTTAGAGTACCTTCTCTAGAAAAGGTAGAGTAAACTGTACTTAGCTCCAAAATAATATTATTCTACCATTTTAAAATTTTAAGATAAATATGAATTAAATTTTAAAAGAAGACAAGAAAAGAAGAGTTGTATAATAACTGTGTGGTCTGGCTCTTGTTTAACCAGAAACTGAAAGGAACTATCAGGTAAAGAAAGAAAGGGAAGGAAAGAACACAGCAAGGAAGAAAAACAGCACTAATGAAATGAGAATCTGAAAACATCAAGCTCCGATTCTTACTCTAAAGATCCAAATTTGGCTGTAATGCATGTTTCCTGGTACACCATGGGGAGTGGTATTTATGATGCTTTTGAAGAGTGGGGATTCTGGTACCCAGCTCTACCACCTATGGTAGCACTCGGTCTAATACATAATGGGAACCCAATAAATACTAGCTAACATTACTGTTGTTATCTTTGTGGGTCTTATGATTTTAAAATCCTGAATAGCCTACAGATTAGAAAGATATCTCTGCTGTTTACTCTCAAGCCCCAAATTTTCATCCTTAGGAATGGCAGAGTGAGATGAAAGAGATAGCTGGTTTCCCAAGCTTGATGGAGCTTACATGGGCCTGAAGTGGGAGGCAGAGTTTGGTGCAGGATTTCAAAATCTTTTTGTTAAATACAGTGTTTGTTCAAAAGTATCTCAGGTCTGCTATTACTGTAACTACTCAGCAAATATGAAGCAATCTATAAACTGTTAACTTCCTCTCTCTTCCCCCCCCGCCCCGCTTCTGGGCATGATGCAGGGGTTCATTGAAGCCAGTTCTCAGAAATCCACGGACTTGAGCCCCCTCTTCTTTTTGGAAGGTTTTACCTACTGTGATGTGTCAAAAGCTGAGCAGCCTGCAGGAACAAATGTCCGAATCCAGTCTCCTCTGGGTACAGTCCAAATATCAATGGCTATTATTTACCCTGGGATTTCTCTGGTTTAGCTTTTTTGTCCTTTGCATTCCATACACTCAGATATCAAACTGGAAATAGTTTACCATTTCATACGATTATTAATAAATTAAATGTACTATTGAAAATAAAAAGTAGGATTATGGATTATTTGTTAATTTGTATCAATAGGAAAAGCTATAGTAGGAAAATTGATGTTTTTCCTTCTACCGTTTCATGTTAATTTCAATTTCAAAGTGAAATTTGGTGAATTATATTTTACAATAAAGTTTATATATTATTCATTATCTTTGTGAGAGATAAAACTAGACTATAGTTGGCAAAAGTTTTCTTGGTAAGGCCAGATAGTAAATATTATAAACTGTGTAGGCTGCATATAAACCGTGTCGCATGTTTATTTTTCTTTGTTTTGTTTTTTATTTGTTTGTTTTGTTTGTTTGTTTGTTTAACCTTTAGAAGCATAAGAGACATTCTTATCAGGAAGGCCATACAAAAAACAGGCTGCTACTGAATGTGGCCCTCAGGCTGTACATTGCTGACTCATAAATTGGATATTAAATGTACTTTAAAATGAGCATGCTGAGGGTGAAGATGCAGAGGAAGTGGGATGTGTGAAAAAGCCAAGTGTTCTCTTTTTTGTTATTTTGATATTGAAAACAGTCAGTGAAGAAAAATATTTACTGCGTGGACTTGACATGTTCTGCCATTGAGAATATACCTAAATAATACTCGAGTAGGCGATGTATATAAGACAGCCCTCAATGGTCCCTGCTTGCTGGCATTCAAGTTTGAGGGCAATCCCTTCTCCTGGAATGTGACCAGACTTACTGACTCACCTGCAAACAATAGAATACTACAGAAGAGATGGCATGTCAATTCTGAAATTAGGTTAGAAAAGGACTGTGGTTTCTGTGATGGATATCATTTCTAATTTTCTCTCTCTGCTCACTTGGTCTGGGGAAAAACTGGCTACCATGTTGTGAATAGTCATACAGAGAGGCCCATGTGGCAAGGAATTGTGTCTCCAGCTGACGTCTATCAAGAACTTGAGTTTTGCCAAGGTGGAAGAGTCTGGGTTTGACAGTGGAGCCTTTCCCAGTCAAGTCTTGAGAACACAGCAACCCTGTGATGGTTAACTTTATGTATCAACTTGGCTGGACCATGGTGCCCAGATATTTGTTTAGACATTATTATGGATGTTTCTGTTAAGTTGTTGTTGTTGTTGTTTTCTTTTCTCTTTATTTAGATGAGAGAAACATTTAAATTTGGTGGACTTTCACTAAAGCAGATTATCCTTGATAACTTGAGTGGGCTTCATCTAATCAGTTGAAGGCCTTAATAGAAAAATGACTGACCTTCCCTAGTAAGAAAACATTCAGACTGCAGATGATCATTGGACTCAAACTGCAACTCTTTCCTACGTCTCCAGCCTGCCAGCCTACCCTGAAGATTTTGGATTTCCACCTCCACAATCACATGAGCCAATTCTTTAAAATAAATCTCAGATAGATGGAGCCATAGAAATCATCCTGTCAGTTCTGTTTCTCTGGAGAACCATGACTAATACAAGCCCCACCTGACAGCTTGACTTCAGCTGTGCTAGACACCAGCCGAGTGGCACCTATATTCTTGATCCACAGAAAATGTGAAATCATACGTGTTTACTCTTTTAATCTGTTAAATTTGGTGGTAATTGGTTACATAGCAATAGATAACCAACACAAATATGTTTATATGAGCATATAGATCTAGCTTATTATTTCGTGCTAGGAAAGCATGATATCAAAATATATCTGTCTCTGGTGTCTAAAACATGTACACCAAGAACTTGTAAATACCAACCAGTAATTCAGTGTTGTCATTTTGTTTTGACCAGTCAATTTATATTTGGAAATCTAGTCAGCTTTTGCTTTGAAGTTTAGTCCAAAATGTTTCCCTTTTGACTACTGTACACTTGGATGTTTTTTTATCATAACACATTTTGTAACTTAAACTATAACCAAGAACTCTTACGGTCTTTAGAACAGACTAAGAGGCCATTCCTCCACCATCCCCATGGGCAGGATAAGGACACCTTGAAGTATAAATATAATCAAGTGACACCATCTGGCTGATTAGGCAAGGCCCCTCAGAGCCAAACCTCACTGTAGCATTGTGCTCTAGTATCTGATCCACAAATAGAAATAATTACTTTATCTGTACCTAGAAGATTATCAGCCTCAAGTAAAACTATTCAAGACAAACCCATAATAAAACATCCAAATCACTTCTTACATGTTTATGTGTTCACTCAACCAGTTTTTATTGAATGTTTCAAGAAAATGCTGTCAGGCATTTGACTGTGGGTATCAAAGGTAGATAAGATAAACTTCCTGCAATAGATGATATGGGAATCAGATGCAGGAAACAGGGTATTGAGTAGAACTTTTCTTATTGCCTTGGAATTTTTGAGTGGAGTCTCAAGTAGAAATAAAATGCTGTTTAGAAGTCTGTCTTCTAAAATACCTGCCAAAAAAGCAAAGCTAGCTCCCACCTTCAAGTTTACTGAGAAGCAGCCTAGTTACCTCTCCTATCCTTAATTATCAACCTTCCACATCAAACTTATAGTCTTTTTATAAAAAAAAAAAAATATGCTGAGAATATAAAGAAAAGATAACTATGAGAGCCTTGGTATGTTGGCCTCATAAAGACTGCAATAGATCTTTATCCTGACCTTCACCAAAAGTGTTAAATGAGTTAAAAGACACCAACATTAACAGAACCTCTTAGAGAGATCAGAGGGTTTCAAGGGAAGGGACACTAGGTTTTTACTCCCCAGGTGAATGCTTGCTGAGAAGCAAATAATCACACTTGTTTCTGTCATCAAACAAAGTATGGTGATAAATATTTTGAAATATGGCCCAGGAATTTGAAGTTATAATTATATGTGATGTCAATATTAATATAAAATCTCCCAAGATATATATATATATATATAATCATGTGGCACTCAATACTTTATACAGAGAGAGATGTATATGGGGAGGAGACTTGCTGTCTTTCCTGGACAAGTATGTAGGGTCATTAGTTTAGTATGCCAGGAAAGAAAATAGAGTGACTTCCCACATAAATGTCTCACAGCCTTTGGCAACTATAGAAAAGGATAGAGTGATTCACCTGGCTCCATGAACAATCATGAAGTGAAGAAAACCCTGGAATCATGAAGCTGATGAGCTAGCTCCCAGCCAAGTGGGTCTATGGCTCTTTCTAAGAGGGCACTGGAGGACTGGACCCTTGGTATGAGCTAATAGGCAGCACTATATGAGAGCATCCTCAGAAAAGAATATGACCAAGATAGAGACTGCCCAGGAAAACCACATACACCGTTTTCATGAAAAATGTCACCAGGATTAGGGTCTTGGTGCCACAAGAAAATGGAAACCAACTGAGCAAACAAAAACAATGGAGCCTCTCCACCAGCAAAGAAATGTAAGAGAACTTATCATTTTTTTCCTGTCCTTCCTCCATGCACTCAATACAGACAGTGAGGTGAGAGGACAATCTTTCCCAGGAACAAAGCATAGATCTTCAATCCCCAAGGTGTTAGCCAGGGAGGCAGAAACCTGAAGCAGTGAGTAGGACTGAAGCTGTCAACATCAGGAGCTCTGGCTCTGGTCTAGGAGCAGATGGAGGTGGACAACAGGTGGTTTCTTCTTTGGAATTGGAATTCATTCTTTCTCAAGAGAAAGAGAGGTCAGAGCAATCTCACTGCTTAATCTAGAGACTATGATAGGATTCTTCTATCCTTAGAAGGAGGCTGGAAATAGCTAAAATTAACTCTTGTCTCTGGCTAAAGTTTATATATAACTGTATACCTCAGAGGGTAGAGGGAAATTGACTCAATCTCTCAGCTGGAACATGAACCAGGCTTCCCAGTAGTTCAGGGACCGTTTCTGCAATATCTTCAACACAATGAGGCAGGAGATTCTGCCACCAAAATGAGAGTTGGTTATGGACTAGGGTCCATGTGGAATCAAGAGGCAAACACAATTATTAGAGGACTGAACACAAAAAGAGTAGAACAAAACCAAAGTTCCCCCTCAGGGTAAGCCTGCATATCAAAATTCCAAACCCCACAAGGAAAAATAAAGTTTAGAAAGAACCATGTAAACATTAAGTGAATTACTTTACTCCAGATGAAAAGGAAAATAGAACATTCTAATATGGCAGTACAATAATATAAAGAAAAGAGACAAAAGAGAGAGAGAGAATAATATAAAGGCAAACAGGAAATTATAAAGCCAGTAGAGGAAATGATAATAGTATAGAGGAATATGAAAAATAATTAGTTAGAAATCCTTGAAATGAAAAATTTAGTCCCCAGCATACAAAACTCAATAGCTGTTATAAACTCTGGATGGAAGAATTGGTGAATTAGAATACAGTTCTTGGAGATGCACCTAAATAAAACATAGAGAACTAAAGAGCATTTTATATATACATATAATTAAATATGATATTTAAAAAATATACTACATATATTTATGTGTGTGTGTGTGTGTGTGTGTGTGTATACATATATATATATATACATATAATTATTCCCCATGTTTCTAGAGCTCAATAGACTGTTATTTCCAATCTTTGTTCATTTTGTCATTCCTCTCTAGGAGATGTCTAGAAATGATGTAATTGATAAATTTGGGAAGAAAAACTGGGTAGGCTTTTTTGAGCTCTGTGCCCCTCTCCCTCAGGGATCAGATATTTCAGGGAGTCAGAAGTCTCCTCTGCTTCTCAAAGGTTAGCTCCCATCCTGCCACATGGACAAACCTGCTCCAAGGCCAGCACTTGCAGGTCCAGATGAAGAAGTATACTTAATTCTGCAGCTAAGGGTTGGCAGATTCACCTGGTTAATATTACCCAGTCCTGTCCTCCAGCTTGGCTTCTATCAATAGTAGAGGAGTTCTTTGGTCTCCATATGCCATTCTTATGTTTTCTGTTTCAAATGCTTTAGAACTCAAGCAAAGAAATGGGTGAATTTAAGAGATAAAAAAGAAATCCCAACACTTGCATGGGTATTGCGTGCATATATACATATTTAAGCTGCGCTTTCTCTTCTTTCTCCCCTTTCTTCACCCCGCATTTCACTTCATTAGTAACTGTGCAGAGGCCCGGACGTACACTTTCGGTGGGTAGGAATAGCAGATGTCGGAACATTTCTGGCAGCTGTGTCCATTTTTCCTGCGAACTCTGAGGATGAGACTCGTCAGTAGTTTGATCGCTCTTTCTGTCTGACATGTAAGACCCCAGGGGACATGACAAAGCTTTGGATACTGTAGGATAATCACTATCTAGATCGGATCAATCCAGCCACCTTCTGTTAGAAAGGATTCAGCGGAGTCCTTTATTTCTCAGTGTTTGACAAATGGGATTTTCTGTGAAAGCTACCTGGACTTTTTACAGTCTCTAAGCCTTATTCTCTTGATGTGTTAAAACAAATTCAGAGTATGCAATGGGTATTCAAGCAAGAGAAAACAATTCACTGAACTCTGAACACAGCAGGGATTCCCCAAAGCTAGTACTCCTTATTGTGTGCTCTGAGATTTTGTATTCATATCCCAAGCCTAAGTGGAGCAGCATAGATGAGTTCTGACCCGTGTTGCCAGCCAGACAATGTCTCTATATCCCTAAAATATCTTCTCAAACAGAAGCCTCCTTATATAAATAGACCCATACGAGGCAAATGCATAGCATGATCATAGATATATCAACTTCATCATCTATGTGATGTCCTCTATGCTCTCCTAGGGGTCTATCAGCATCTCTCATTTCTCTGGGCCAGGCTGCTTCCCTGAGCACATCTCACACCCATACCCCAACTCAATTCACTGGTGGCTTAGAAGTTACTGTTTACCTACAGTTAGGCATCAGATGTCTTAAAACGGCAACCCTATATCTCAAACTTAGCTCTTTCCTCAGTTTGCATTGGACAGTGTGTTCTGATACACAGCTGACACTCCCATCATATTCCTGAGTCCAGGACAGGCTTGGCAGGAAAAGAATATAACTATCTATATTCAAACCACAGAGAGCTGTTGAGCTTGCTCTGGAATGTGTGCTGACATTAAGACGAAACTTTAATACTTAAACTGGTGAATGTGAGGATCATGGGAATGCAGACAAAATCACCTACAGACTCAGACATAAACCATTTTGGTTTTCATTCACTGTTCGTTTGATGAACATAACATAGACCTCAATAAACCCTGTGCTAGCTTTTATCATATGCTTTGCTTTTTGGCTCCTCAGAAATAAACAATAGGAAATAATATTATATTCAGGGAAAAGGCAAAAGAGTAAGTATAAAAGAGTTCTGGAATTTGACTCAACCAACCTAAATTAAAGATATATAATAGCTCAATAAAAATACACATGTCCCTTGTCTAAGGAAAAGTCATTTACCACAATCCACTTACTATGTTCTGCCTTATCTTTCTGTTTTTTCTGATTCATTTATGAACTCAGGACTTCACTTTTCTGGGCACAGGATAGAAGCTAAGCAAATGTATTTCATCAAATCATTCAGGCATCCCTTGTGTATCTCTCTGTCCAAATTTTCCTATTATAATGGCATGAGTCATATTGGATTTAAGGCCCATTCTAACCCACTATGACCTCATCTTAATTTGATTACCTCTGAAAAGACATTATTTTTACATAATGTCACATTCACACGTTCTGAGTAGATATTATTTTTGCAGGATAGTATTCAACCCAGCATAATTACACAAAAACCTTTTGAGCTATTAGAAGTGAAAGTGATCCTCTTTAAATCACTAGGACTTACTCTGGTAGCTACTGAACAGGTGTGTGCCTGAGGGGTGGATATTTTTTCCAACTTTAGCACAATATCTTTGGACCAATATGAAACTAACACAATGTGATTTTGAGAATCCATCATCAAAATTGCACAAGCAGGAGGATATACTTTCACAAGGCTTCATAGGTAATGTTGTTGATGGAAGGAAGACAAAGGAAGGTAAAATGGCTTATGTCCATGGGTAGCTAAGAATACTTATGTAAGAAATAGCCTCTAGAAGCTTCCAGAAGAGGTTGAGGAAAATTCTGGGAAAAAGTGAAGTATGAGGAGGAAACTACATGTCCATCAATAGAAGGTGGATAGAGTGAAATGATGATAGACAGAAATAGGTATTATAATAAGAATGGATGACCCACATTCTTCTGAAGCACAGACAAAACCCTGGACATGACACAATAAACAAGAACACTCTGAAAACTGGAAAGAAGGCACACTGCCAGGGCACCTGGGTGACTCAGTCAGTTGAGCTTCCGACTCTTGATTTCAGCACAGGTCATGATCTCAGGGGCGTGAGATCGAGCCCTGCATCAGGATCCACGGCTGAGCGTGGAGCCTGCTTGGGATTCTTTCTCTCTCTCTTTCTCTTTCTCCCCCACTTCTCCCCCCCCCCAACTCTTGCATTCTCTCTCTCTCTCTAAAAATTAACAAATAATTTTTTTTTTTTTTTAAAGAAGGCACACTGTCTAGGGTTTTCCATACTTGGTAGTGAATTCCCTGAATTTCCTTATCCCTTCTTGTATCCTGGACAGAGGGCTCGAAAAGTCCCCAACCTGGAACTACCAATAGGCATTGGCAAAACAAACAAACTAACAAAAAACCTTTAAGTCTTTGCCCCTAGCCGAAAGACCTGGAAAAACGTGTCTCACAGCAGAAAACCTTTTTGGCAACACTTACCCTATTTCAGCCAAACATAATGGAAAAATCACTACACTCTGCTTCTGTAGTTTTAACCGGGCTGAATGCACAGCTGATCTTCCACTCTCCCCACCCACCTTGCAAAAAGCAGGCAGCAGTATTTCTGATATTCCAACCTGTATTCAGTGGAAGCAGATGATGCTCCTCTTTCTTTGTTAAGGTAGTGTCAGTCCCCTAAGTGAAGCAAGCACTCATGCCCAAGATGCTAAGCTTCTGCCGCACCCTCCAACAAAAAGGGGTGTGAGTCACTCCGCTTCCCTCTGCCCTGGTGCCAGCTCACTGAGAAGCTGAGTTTACAACCCCACTTAGGAGCAACAGGTCAGTGTTGTTGGTTCCCCACTTTCACCAGAAAATTCCCACTTGAATTTTTACCCCAAGGTAGTCTGAGTCAGCTCTCACCACTTTTCCTGAGGTAGCAGCGGCAAGGTCCAGCAGAAAGCTGAACTTACACACCCTAATCTGGCTTGCTACACCTCAACAGGAAGAATGACTGCTAAAAGAGAAAATTAAATAACATCCAAAATCTCATAATATAATATCCATTGCTGAATGGGCATAATAGTAGAGATGACGGAGTACAGAATCAATGAACTAGAGGACTTGTTCAGATTTGCTCAATCTGAACAACAGAGAGAAAATAGAGCTTCCTGCCAAAAAAACACAAAACAATAATATCAAGGACAATAACAAATGAGATAAGTCTGTATCATTGAACTCCCAGAATGAGAGAAGAGAGTGAATGGGACTAAAATAATATCCAAAGAAATAGTGGCTAAAAACTTCCCAAATTTGTGGAAGAACAAAACCTACAGATTAAAAAAGCCAAGTAAGCAAGATGGCGGAGGAGTAGGAGACCTGGATTTCGTCTGGTCTCAGGAATTCAGCTGGATGGGGATCAAACCATTCTGAACACCTACAAACTCAACAGGAGATCGAAGAAAAGAATAGCAACAACTCTCTGAACAGAAAAGCGACCACTTTCTGGAAGGTAGGACATGCAGAGAAGTGAATCCGAGGAGATATTCGGGAGGATAGACGGCGGTGGAGGGGGGCTCCGTTGGCCACTTCTGGCAAGTGATAGAGCCACGGAGCACAAAATCAGAACTTTTAGAAGTCTGCTCCGCTGAGGGACGTCACTCCAGTGGCTAAGTGGTGGGTGGAACACTCGTGGGACAGTGTGGTCTCAGGACCCTCGTGGTCACAGAAAGACCGGGGGTGGCTGAGTGCGGCAGAGCTCCCAGGTATCGGAGCGGGGAAGCTGGCTGCAGGGACAGAGCCCAGGCGCGGGCTCTCAGCTCAGGGTTGCCATAAACCGTGATCCGGGGCACAGTCGAACCACTGCTCCTCCAGCAGGGACCCAGCAAGCGGCAGATCCGGGGAGACTCCCCTTCCTCCCCCGGGAGGAGCGGCATGGGAGCGCACCGCAGGGATCTGCGGGGTTTGGAGACTCCACACGGGGTCGTGTGCTGGAGATAGAAACGCTTGGTCTCAGGCCGGGTGGGCAGAGTGCAACCGGAGACCGGGGAGACAGGAGTGACTGACTGCTTTTCTCTGGAGGCGCACTGAGGAGTGGGGCCCCGAGTGCTCGGCTCCTCTGGGGCGGAGATTGGGAGGCCGCCATTTTCACTCTCGTCCTGCAAAGCTGTACGGAAAGGTTGCAAGGAATAAAAGCTCCCGAGAGCAAACCCGAGAAGAATACTTAGCTCGGACCGGCAAGGGAGGGGCAATTCTGCCTC
Organism: Phoca vitulina; assembly: GCF_004348235.1. NCBI lineage: Eukaryota > Metazoa > Chordata > Mammalia > Carnivora > Phocidae > Phoca > Phoca vitulina. The sequence goes on from NW_022589706.1 coordinate 22,367,383, forward strand.
TCGCAAAGACATTTGGGAACCACGGCAACAGGCCCCTTCCCCAGAAGATCAGCGAGAACAGCCAGCCAAGACCAAGTTTACCGATTAATGAGAATGACAGAACTCCAGCGCTAGGGGAATACTGCACATAGAATCCATGGCTTTTTTACCATGATTCTTTAGTCTTTCAAAGTTAATTTTTTTTAACTGTCTTTTTTTTTTTTTTTTGAGCTTTTCTTTTTCCCTTTTTCAACCAACATCTTATCAATCCCTTTTTAAAAATACATTTTTATTTTTCATTTTTAGAGTCATATTCTATCACTTCATAGTAGTTACCCTTATTTTTGGCATATATATATATGTTGTTCTCTCTTTAAAATTTTGAGATACAATTTCTTCTAACAGATCAAAATATACCCTAAATCTCTAGTGTATGGCTTTGTTCTAGTCTCCTGCTTGATCACATTCTCTCCCTTTTTTTTTTCTTTTTCTTTCTTTTTTTTTAATCCTCTTCTTTCTTTTTTCAAACAACTTCTTATCAATTCCTTTTATAATTTTTTTTTTATAATTTTCATCTTTACAGTCGTATTCCATCCCTTCATCATATCAATCCTTATTTTTGTACATATATAAGTTTTTCTTTCTTTAAAATTTTGGGAGGCACTTTCTTCTAACAGACCAAAATACACGCAAAATCTAGTGTGTGGCACTGATCTATATACCAACCTGATCATATTTGATCATATTGTTTTTGTTTTGTTTTGTTTTGTTCTGTTTTTGTTTGTTTTTATCTTTTTCTTTTTCTTTTTCTTTTTTCTTTCTTTCTCTTTCTTTTCCCCTGGCTTCAGGACTTTTCTGATTTGTTTAGAGTATATTTTCTGGGGATGTTGTTACCCTGTTAGCATTTTGTTCTCTCATTCACCTATTCTCCTCTGGACAAAATGACAAGATGGAAAAAATCACCTCAACAAAAAGAACAAGAGGTAGTACCGACTGCCAGGGACCTACTCAATACGGACATTAGTTCAAAGTCGGATCTAGAGTTCAGAATCATGACCTTAAAGATACTAGCTGGGCTTGAAAAAAGCATGGAAGTTATTAGAGAAACCCTTTCTGGAGAAATAAAAGAACTAAAATCTAACCAAGTTGAAATCAAAAAGGCTATTAATGAGGTGCAATCAAAAATGGGGTGCTAACTGCTAGGATAAATGAGGCAGAAGAAAGAATCAGTGAGATAGAAGACCAAATGATGGAAAATAAAGAAGCTGAGAAAAAGAGAGATAAACAACTACTGGATCATGAGGGCAGAATTCGAGAGATAAGCAATACCATAAGACAAAACAACATTAGAATAATTTGGATCTCAGAAGAAGAAGAAAGAGAGAGAGGGGCAGAAGGTATAATGGAGCAAATTATAGCAGAGAACTTCCCTAATTTGGGGAAGGAAACAGGCATCAAAATCCAGGAAGCACAGAGAACCCCTCTCAAAATCAATAAAAATAGGTCAACACCTGGACATCTAATAGTAAAACTTAAGAGTCTCAGAGACAAAGAGAAAATCCTGAAAGCAGCTCGGGAGAAGAGATATGTAACCTACAATGATAGAAACATTAGATTGACAACAGACCTATCCACAGAGACCTGGCAGGCCAGAAAGGACTGGCAGGATATATTCAGAGCACTAAATGAGAAAAATATGCAGCCAAGAATACTATATCCAGCTAGGCTGTCATTGAAAATAGAAGGAGAGATAAAAAGCTTCCAGGACAAACAAAAACTAAAGGAATTTGCAAACACAAAACCAGCCCTACAAGAAATCTTGAAAGGGGTCCTCTAAGCAAAGAGAGAGCCTAAAAGCAACATAGACCAGAAAGGAATACAGACAATATACAGTAACAGTGACCTTACAGGCAATACAATGGCCCTAAATTCCTATCTTTCAATAGTTACCCTGAATGTAAATGTGCTAACTGCCCCAATCAAAAGACAAAGGCTATCAGATTGGATTAAAAAACAAGACCCATCGATATGCTGTCTGCAAGAGACTCGTTTTAGACCCAAAGACACCCCCAGATTTAAAGTGAGGGGGTGGAAAACAATTTACCATGCTAATGGACACCAAAAGAAAGCTGGGGTGGCAATCCTTATATCAGACAAATTAGATTTTAAACCAAAGACTGTAATAAGAGATGAGGAAGGACACTATATCCTATTTAAAGGATCTATCCAACAAGAAGATCTAACAATTGTAAATATCTGCACCCCTAACATGGGAGCAGCCAATTATATAAGGCAATTAATAACAAAGAGCAAAGAAACACATCGACAACAATACAATAATAGTGGGGGATTTAATACCCCCTCACTGAAATGGACAGATCATCTAAGCAAAAGATCAACAAGGAAATAAAGACTTTAAATGACACACTGGACCAAATGGACTTCACAGACATATTCAGAACATTCCATCCCAAAGCAATGGAATACACATTCTTCTCTAGTGCCCATGGAACATTCTCCAGAATCAATCACATCCTAGGTCATAAATCAGGTCTCAACCGGTACCAAAATATGGGATCATTCCCTGCATATTTTCAGACCATAATGCTTTGAAACTAGAACTCAATCACAAGAGGAAAGTCAGAAATAACTCAAATACATGGAGGCTAAAGAGCATCCTACTAAAGAATGAATGGGTCAACCAGGAAATTAAAGAAGAATTAAAAAAATTCATGGAAACCAATGAAAATGAAAACACAACTGTTCAAAATCTTTGAGAGGCAGCAAAGGCAGTCCTAAGAGGAAAGTATATAGCAATGCAAGCCTTTCTCAAGAAACAAGAAAGGTCTCAAGTACACAACCTAACCCTACACCTAAAGGAGCTGGAGAAAGAACAGCAAATAAAGCCTAAACCCAGCAGGAGAAAAGAAATAATAACGATCAGAGTAGAAATCAATGAAATAGAAACCAAAAGAACAGTAGAACAGATCAAAGAAACTAGGAGCTGGTTCTTTGAAAGAATTAACAAGATTGATAAACCCCTGGCCAGACTTATCAAAAAGAAAAGAGAAATGACCCAAATCAACAAAATCATGAATGAAAGAGGAGAGATCACAACCAACACCAAAGAAATACAAACAATTATAAGAACATATTATGAGCAATTCTATGCCAGCAAATTAGATAACCTGGAAGGAATAGATGCATTCCTAGAAATGTATCAGCTACCAAACTGAACCAGGAAGAAATCGAAAACCTGAACAGACCTATAACTCACTAAGGAAATTGAAGCAGTCATCAAAAATCTCCCCACAAACAAAAGCCCAGGGCCAGATGGCTTCCCAGGGGAATTCTACCAAACATTTAAAGAAGAATTAATACCTATTCTTCTGAACTGTTCCAAAAAATAGAAATGGAAGGAAAACTTCCAACTCGTTTTATAAGGCCAACATTACCTTGATCCCAAAACCAGACAAAGACCCCATCAAAAAGGAGAATTACAGACCATTATCCCTGATGAACATGGATGAAAATATTCTCACTAAAATACTAGCCAATAAGATCCAACAGTATATTAAAAGGATTATTCACCATGACCAAGTGGGATTTATCCCTGGGCTGTAAGGTTGGTTCAACATCCGCAAATCAATCATTGTGATACAATACCTTAATAAAAGAAAGAACAAGAACCATATGATCCTCTCAATAGATGCAGAAAAAGCATTTGACAAAGTACAGCATCCTTTCTTGATCAAAACTCTGCAGAGTATAGGGATAGAGGGTACAGACCTCATTATCATAAAAGCCATCTATGAAAAACCGACAGCAAATATCATTCTCAGTGGGGAAAAACTGAGAGTTTTCTCCCTAAGGTCAGGAACACGACAGGGATGTCCACTATCACCACTGCTATTCAACATAGTATTAGAAGTCCTAGCCACAGCAATCAGAAAACAGAAAGAAATAAAAGGCATCCGAATTGGCAAAGAAGAAGTCAAACTCTCACTCTTTGCAGATGATATGATACTTTATGTGGAAAACCCCAAAGACTCCACCCTAAAACTGCTAGAACTCATACAGGAATTCAGTAAAGTGGCAGGATATAAAATCAATGCCCAGAAATCAGTGGCATTTCTATACCCCAACAACAAGACAGAAGAAAGAGAAATTCAGGAGTCGATCCCATTTACAATTGCACCAAAAACCATAAGATACCTAGGAATAAATCTAACCAAAGAGGCAAAGAATCTGTACTCAGAAAACTATAAAATAGTCATGAAAGAAATTGAGGAAGACACAAAGAAATGGAGAAACGTTCCATGCTCATGGATTGGAAGAACAAATATTGTGAAGATGTCAATGCTACCTAGAGCAGTCTACACATTCAGCGCAATCCCTATCAAAATACCATCAACTTTTTTCAAAGAAATGGAGCAAGTAATCCTAAAATTTGTATGGAACCAGAAAAGACCCCGAATAGCCAGAGGAATGTTGAAAAAGAAAAACAAAGCTGGCGGCATCACAATTCCGGACTTCCAGCTCTATTACAAAGCTGTCATCATCAAGACAGTATGGTACTGGCACAAAAACAGACACATAGATCAATGGAACAGAATAGGGTGCCCAGAAATGGACCCTCAACTCTATGGTCAACTAATCTTTGACAAAGCAGGAAAGAATGTCCAATGGAAAAAAGACAGTCTCTTCAACAAATGGTGTTGGGAAAATTGGACAGCCACATACAGAAGAATGAAACTGAACCATTTCCTTACACCACACACAAAAATAGACTCACAATGGTTGAAAGACCTAAATGTGAGACAGCAGTCCATCAAAATCCTAAAGGTGAACACAGGCAGCAACCTCTTCGACCTCAGCCGCAGCAACTTCTTCCTAGAAACATCGCCAAAGGCAAGGGAAGCAAGGGCAAAAATGAACTATTGGGACTTCATCAAGATAAAAAGCTTTTGCACAGCAAAAGAAACAGTCAACAAAACAAAAGACAACCGACAGAATGGGAGAAGATATTTGCAAATGACATATCAGATAAAGGGCTAGTATCCAAAATCTATAAAGAACTTCTTAAACTCAACACCCAAGGAACAAATAATCCAATCAAGAAATGGGCAGAAGACATGAACAGACATTTTTCCAAAGAACACATCCTAATGGCCATAAGACACATGAAAAAGTGTTCAATATCACTTGGCATCAGGGAAATCCAAATCAAAACCTCAATGAGATACCACCTCACATCAGTCGGGATGGCTAAAATTAAGAAGTCAGGAAATGACAGATGTTGGCGGGGATGCGGAGAAAGGGGAACCTTCCTACTCTGTTGGGGGGAATGCAAGCTGGTGCAACCACTCTGGAAAACAGTATGGAGGTTCCTCAAAAAGTTGAAAATAGAGCTACCATATAATCCAGCAATTGCACTACTGGGTATTTACCCCAAAGATACAAATGTAGGGATCCGAAGGGGTACATGCACCCTGATGTTTATAGCAGCAATGTCCACAATAGCCAAACTGTGGAAAGAGCCTAGATGCCCATCGACAGATGAATGGATAAAGAAGAAATGGTATATATATACAATGGAATATTATGCAGCCATCAAAAGGAATGAGATCTTGCCATTTGCAACGACATGATGGAACTGGAGGGTGTTATGCTGAGCAAAATAAGTAATTCAGAGAAAGACATGTATCATATGACTTCACTGTTATGAGGAATTCTTAATCTCAGGAAACAAACTGAAGATTGTTGGAGTGGGGGGTGGGGTGGGAGGGATGGGGTGGCTGGGTGATAGAAATTGGGGAGGGTATGTGCTATGGTGAGCGCTGTGAATTGTGCAAGACTGTTGAATCACAGATCTGTACCTCTGAAACAATGCAATATATGTTAAGAAAAAAAAAAAAAAGAAGAACATAGCAGGAGGGGAAGAATGAAGGGGGGGAAATAGGAGGGGGAGATGAACCATGAGAGACGATGGACTCTGAAAAACAAATTGAGGGTTCTAGAGGGGAGCGGGGTGGGAGGATGGGTTAGCCTGGTAATGGGTATTAAAGAGGGCACATTCTGCATGGAGCACTGAGTGTTATGCACAATGAATCATGGAACACTACATTAAAAACTAATGATGTAATGTATGGTGATTAACATAACAATAAAAAAATCAGTTAAAAAAAAAAAAAGCCGAGTGAACTCCAAAAAGGATAAACAAAAATAAATTCATGCTAGAACACATTATAATTAAACTAAAAATTGAAGACAATGAAAATATCTTGAAAGAAACTAGAGAGAAATTTTACATTACATGTAAGGGAACACCAATTCAAATGACTGCAGATCTCTCATCTTCTTCCAGAAAGAAGTAGCAAAATGTCTTTCAAGTACTAAAAGAAAAGAACTGTCAACCATAAATATTGTAGAAATATTTCTTAATTCCTAAAAGAAATTAAGATTAGAGAGGACATAAAGTCATTGTCAGACAAACTAAGAGAATTTGTTGTTAGTAGATCTACCCTTAAAGAATGGCTAAAGAAAATTCTCTCAACAGAAAGAAAATAATAAGAGAAGTAAGCTTGAAATTTCAGAAAAGAATACTATTAGAATGGATAAAAACCGGGGTAAATATTATAAATTTATTGAGTAACGGACTTAAAAATACCACATTCTTTGCTAACACCAAAGATATAAATCTCCACTTTAATATTAATATCAATATATTATATATGTGTATCTATATGTTTGTGTTTACTTCTTGTTGTAAATTGTCACATAGGCAGAAGAAAACTTAATCCTAATCATCCAGATTCCATGCAAAAGTTCAACACAATTAACCCCATTTATCTGGATATAAGTTCTCTAAGTTTCTAAGCCTGTAGAACACAATCACAAATAAGAACTGAATGTAAAGGCCTTTGAATATCTCAAATAGCTTTTCCTTTCCTTGCTATATTGAAGTCCTGATTATTGTGCATATACTTTTTTAAAAGACTCTTATTTAAATTAGCTCTCACCAAACTCCAGCAATCTGATTTTCAAATATCCTGGCAAACTCTGAGAAAATAAATGGGGATTGGATGATGGAGGAGGGCTGGAAATTTCTAAGAGTAGGCATTCCATTCCAGGAAGGAAGAGGAGAAAACAATTCAAATAAAGATGCAAAATATTATTACACTATACTTATAAACTATTAAAGGAGACGGAAATATTTAGATATCTTTTTTAAATTTCCATTAGTAATATCTTATATATGTTTAGTTAATTCTAAGAGTATTTCCCATAAAAGACAAGATTTGGGGTTCTGTCTTTGAGAAAAATGTTTAAGAATTTTTAGGCCAATCATGTTAGCTCAATATTATGGAGTATCTAAAAAACAACATAAAACTAAACAACATCAAAACACTCACAAGTATAAAATTGCAATTTATACATAACACACAACAGTATGATAGAATAACACAGAATAAAAACAACTATGACCCTGTGAATAGAAATTGTTTCAGACCAATCTTATATCCTTTTGTCACAGTTAAAAGTCATGTTAATCAAGTCATGTCACTTACCTGTGCTTCAAGAAGGCTTTTGCATATCTTAATGTATATTTTTTTTTAAATAAAAATACACAATCCCTCATTTTGATTCCCAGGCTTTTAATATCAAAAATATGAAGGGACCATATGAAGAAGTAGAAGTTTATTTTCTATTGATTGTAAAAATACATACCATCAATAAAAACCTGCTATTTCAGGGGCGCCTGGGTGGCTCAGTTGTTAAGCGTCTGCCTTCCGCTCGGGTCATGATCCCAGGGTCCTGGGATTGAGCCCCACGTCGGGCTCCCTGCTCAGCGGGAAGCCTGCTTCTCCCTCTCCCACTCCCCCTGCTTGTGTTCCCTCTCTTGCTGTGTCTCTTTGGCTCTGTCAAAATAAATAAATAAAATCTTAAAAAAAAACAAAAAAAACAAAACCTGCTATTTCGGCAACACTTTGAAAGAATTTGCATTTTATTAAATACTATCATATCCATAACTTTCAAAAAAGCATTTAAAAGGGTGCCTGGGTGGCTCAGTCGGTTAAGCTGCTGCCTTCGGCTCAGGTCATGATCCCAGGGTCCTGGGATTGAGGCCCGCATCGGGCTCCCTGCTCAGTGGAGAGTCTGCTTCCCCTTCTCCCTCTGCCTGCCTCTCTGCCTACTTGTGGTCTCTATCTCTCTGTCAAATAAATAAATAAAATCTTAAAAAAAAAAAGAAAGCTTTTAAAAATAACTTTAAATATACCAAAAACATATAAAGGTTTCATGGACAACATGTTTTTTCTTAAGAGACTTCAATATATTAGGCAGAAAATTTTACATAAGTAAAAGTCAATAATGTATTACATGTACTATAATACAAATATTAGCAGGAAGAAAGAGAGGATGGAGAAATGAATTTCACATGGAAACGAGACAAAGTAGGTGATGCTTGGGCTGATTCTTAAAAGATGATCAAGTGAAAAAAGGAAGGCTGGGAATTCTAGATAGAAAAACTATGCAAAGCAAAGTAAGCTGAGATATTAAAAAAATATTTTTTTGTTTTTGTTTTGTTTTGTTTTTTTGGGTTTTGTTTTGTTTTGTTTTGTTTTCCTTCCATGTTAAAAGGTCTCTATATGGGGTTGAAGTTAGAAGAGAAGTCTGGGCTCCAGGTAAATATTTACAGTATACTTACATGTTGGTGGTGGTTGAAACCTTGGGTAAGAATGAACTTTCAGGAGACACTAGGACTTCTTTCCTAAAATAGAAAATCTAAGAAATATGTAACATTTTAAGAACAAGCAAAAGAAGATAAGAAACTTGCTGAAGAGATTATTTCCTATAGGAATAAGGACATGATTTTGGAATCTAATGATACAAAATGCTCTCAGGGGAGTGTGGAAGCCTAATATTGAATTAAGTGGTAGTTTACAAAATCCTAGCCATTTTTACTCAGCTTTAAATATTATACAACTGCTAGACAAACCTTGTCAAGCAAGATAATAATTAGCAACCTATTCGAGGACCTGCCTTCCATGTGTTTAGTGGTGGAGGTGATTTTTCTTTTTCTTTTGAGTTGTACAGCAAGGGAACAATAAGGAAAATATAAAAGCATCACACATGCTTTAGAAGGAGAGTTGGAGAAGCCATTTGAAGGCTCATGCTTCATGAAGTGGTCACATAGTATATTGTTTGCACAAGAGAAATAAATGACTGATTTTAGATCAGTTCAGCATTAGCACTTATGTGGTAAAAACCAAACAAAAACTTTTATGCATCATGCCTTATCCTAGACACACTCACAATCTTTACTACAAAAAAGTAACATTAAAATAAATTTCATGTATTTGCCTATGAAAGATATATGTAAATTCTGATCATGACACTATAAAAGGGCATTTTTAAGTTTTATCAAGCCTAATAGTCTCAAAAATGCTATTTATAATATATTAAGATTTCATGTAAACTCCCCTTCAGCATATTTAACAGAAACTGCTAAATCTGGGATATGGAAATTTTAAAACTATTTTTCACACTTTATTTGGTACCTTATTTCTTGCTCTGCTAGACTGCTAACAAATAGCGATGATATTCATTTCAAGAGGAACTTTAGAAACCAGTTGCTTTTTGATTTATCTCTTTGAATATGGCCCAGAGCTTAGAAGATCTATTTCTCTGGTCAAACAATCCCTTTGGGTAGGATTTGACTGGAGGGATAGTGAAAGATCTTTACAATGATTATGCAGCGTACATAAAATCCTTACCATGAGAGTCTCTTGCCTGGAAAGAGACAAGATCTTGAGGAAATGGAGCTGAAATGCACAAATACAGTAGAAAAACTAATGTAGTAATTCTGAAGCAAGAATACTTTTATTTACATGGATGAATTATATCATTTTCTAGCTAAATGCTTTGATAATCTAAAGAGTCAAAAAGTAAGATTTGTTGGGAAGAGTGGAGGCATGAATAGTCAAGAACCTAGGACACCACAGATTTGAGAGTAGAAGTCTAGAATTCCAAGAGAAGCATATAGTAGCCCTGCTTATGCAGGGTTTCACTTTCCTTGGTTTTAGTTACCCCAGTCAACCACAGTCCAAAAGCAGATGATCTTCCTTCTGACATATTGTCAGAAGGTCAATAATAGCTTAACTCTATATCACAATGCCTACGTCATTCTCCTTGCTTCATCTTACCTGCAGGTAAGGGGAGACTGCTGTATTTTGGGGGCTGGAAAACAGGGAATTGAAATAGCATCCAAGTAGCTGGGAAAAGTGAGAGATCTTCCCCAATGTTGATGTTTCCTTCCATATAGAGTATTTCATCCAAAGTCTTTATACTTCTTACCTTCTCCCCACCACTCATTCAGTGCCTCCACCCACTAGGGGGAAGGGATGGCTTGCCTGACACTCTAGTTGAAAGGAGGAACTAGTCCTATGTACCAAACCCCTACTTCTTTATCTTTTCATTCTTCTCTTGGGGAGAAGCTGCCTGATGTGGCAGTCTTCAGAGGCAGGATGGACCTCCCACATAAAATTTAGTTTGAGTGTTGAGACTGGTGATATCTCTCTCTCTCTCTCTGTCTCTCTCTCTCTGTCTCTCTCTCTCACACACACACACACACATACACACGCAGAATATGAAAAAGTTAGTCACATCATGAAGCTCTCTAGTGATAGCAGGGAAGGCTCCTAAGCAGTTTCTTCAATGATTTGAGGGAGCCAGGATGTGTGACTAGCTTTGGCTTTTATTGAGGTCAGGTGTGGGGCTGGACAGAGATTTCCTCTACGCATGCACAGGCCAGGGCAGGCATGGCAGTGCCAAAGGAGGGAGCATCTGGGCTTTCATAATGGCTTGCCCAGATGTGAGGAAAGAGTGGAAAAGGGATGGGTGGAGCTTGAAAGCTTTCAGCAAACATCAAACATGGAGTAAGATTTTTTATTTCATTGCCACATAAGTATGTGCATACCTCTTCGTTTCTTCAATCCCACAGGGGCTGGCCTTTCTGGTAAAGAAGCCTACCCTGGCCCAACATTACTTGCAACTGGATTGCTAAAGGCTTCCCGATTCTGCATTCAGGTGCCTGGAGAAGTCAAATCATCCAAACTTCCTTTGTCAGGGGCTATGTGTTAATCACTTTGATGTGTTAATCCCTTTGTTTTATTTCTTAATTGTTTCATATCTTGAGCAGAAAAGAGGAGACTACTCATTGCCTGTAGCTGCCGCCCCCTCAGGGAAGAAAATAAAAAGACTCAGACATAAAGATGTTGTAAGGACATATGGTCAAATAAAATTTCAAATTCTAAATTTTTTCAAGGCTTATCCTAAATCTGACATTACAAATATTTATTCAACTAATACTAAATCAGTAAATGTGGAAATGAATATCCCACAAATGTAATCTCAATAGACACTCATTAGCTATTTCTCAGGTCATTTTAGACTTGGAGATTTTTATTCCATATAATAAAATGACATAATCTCTAAGAAAAAGACAAATACCATATTTGTCAGTAGTTGGAGTGATCTGGGACATAGGAATCACACTCATTTAATAACTATTCTCCACCTATAGGAAGAAATGAAGGAGATACAGCCCTAAAAGTATGTCTAAAGTAGTGTTTTAAAATGTTCAGAAGAATAAAAGATGTGCATTCACATACACATTCAGAATAAAAAAAAAAAAAAATCACATCATGAAGCTTTCTAGTGATAGCAGGGAAGACTCCTAGTTTCTTCAATGATTTGAGGGAGCCAGGACAGTGTTTCTGTCTTACCCATTCAAAACTACATCTCTTGTACTTAGCTTAGTTTTTGAAACATAGTAGGTATTTAATAAAACTTGGGTAAATTCTCAGGATAGGAATCAGGTGATGGGGTAGGGGAGGTGCTGTTACAAGTCATCACAAACAATGAAAGCAAACACATGCAACTAACAAAGCAGTCCAGGACAGAAGAGAAGGAAATGAACTTATACTAGCATTAGCCCTGAGTACCTGAAAATGCAAACATTACTTTGGATGACTAATATTTATTTATTTATTTATTTATTTTTATTTTTATTTTTTTTAAAGATTTTTATTTATTTGACAGAGAGGCACAGCGAGAGAGAGGGAACACAAGCAGGGGGAGTGGGAGAGGGAGAAGCAGGCTTCCCGCGGAGCAGGGAGCCCGATGCGGGGCTCGATCCCAGGACACTGGGATCATGACCTGAGCCGAAGGCAGACGCTTAACGACTGAGCCACCCAGGCGCCCCTGGATGACTAATATTTAATATGCAGTAACATATATTAGGATGGGAGAATAGATGGGAAGTAAGAACCAAAAAAAGCTTATTACTATTTTTTTTTTAAAGATTTTATTTATTTATTTGACACAGAGAGACACAGCGAAAGAGGGAACACAAGCAGGTGAAATGGGAGAGGGAGAAGCAGGCTTCCCGCCAAGCAGGGTGCCCAATGGGGGGCTCGATCCCAGGACCCCGGGATCATGACCTGAGCCAAAGTCAGATGCTTAACGAACTGAGCCACCCAGGCACCCCAAAGCTTATTACTATTAATATTATCCCTTTTATCTAAAGATTTTATTGATTTATTTGACAGAGAGAGACCCACCGTGAGAGAGGGAACACAAGCAGGGGGAGTGGGAGAGGGAGAAGCAGGCTTCCTGTCGATCAGGGAGCTCGATGAGGGGCTCAATCCCAGGACCCTGGGATCATGACCTGAGCTGAAGGCAAATGTTTAATGACTGAGCCACCCAGGCATCCCCCCTTTTTTTTAATCTCAGGATTTTGTGGCCTGGGGAAGGATGGATTAAATTAGACTTTTTAAGGAAATAAGTATATATTAATGTGGAATCTAAATTATGGCAATAGATCATTTTCATATACCACTTTCACTTAATGATTCCTCTTTCCTTCATCATATGTGTCAGGCAAAGGGGCATCTTTCCATGTATCTTTCAATGACAGCATAATATCACAGACAAGGCTGAATTTTTGTGTGGGCAAAGCACTAAAGAAATCGGTCAAGTAACGGAGATATCAACGTTACTAGATTTTGGATTATAGAAAAGTACATGCTCATGAGAAACGACACATTCAAATCTCAGCAGCTAGGGAAGCCTCTCTTCTCTTCTGCTACTTACTAGGATATCAGATGTCAGTGTGATGTAAGCGTAGTTATAAAAATCTGCGTCTTGGTTTTCTCATTGTTAAAATAAGCATAGTATCATACGTCAGCTGTAGATACCCACTGTTATTGCTTGTTCAGGATACTTTCACTCTTTCTCTGGTTACAAATTCTTCTTTCCTCTGGGAAATACATATAGTTCTATTTGAAAGGTCCCACACGGTCTCATGACCCAGACCTGCTCAGCAACATTACCTAATCTTCTTAGCACAGTGGTTAGTTCATGTATAGGCATGTTACACTAACTGTCCAAACTAAGTGCCACTGGGGGCTTTTCTACCTATGCCTTAAGAAGATTCTCCTTCCACGGGGCCATTATAATGTCAGGATGAAGGTCATTGCCCACCATCATGCCCACCATTGGAAGACAATCTATTTAAGAGATTGAAAGAAAAGGATCCCTGAATATATCACTTGCATTGGTGGTTCAGTGGTAGAATTCTCGCCTGCCTGAAGATATCACTTGAGCCCTGAATTCAGCAATACCCGGAGCCAAAACAACCTGGATTTTTCAGTGACTTGAACCAACTAATTTATTTTTGTGGGTAAGCTAACTTGAGTTGTAATGCTATATTAATATCACTAAGAAATACAACCTCATATCTTGTTACACTGACCAATGCACATTTATTGCCACATAAATGGAAACACTAAGAAAATATTAGCTTCCTCATGCTGGATACAGCTCTGAAAGTATTTCTAAAGTAGTGTTTTAAAATGTTCAGAAAAATAAAAGATACATTATAACCTTTTTTTTCCCTACAGACCATCTTGACTTCTTCCAATGGGTGTCATGCCAAGGGTGAATGTGCTACTTGTACATGAAGGAAAGCAGTTTGTATGGAAGAACGTTAAGCCTGCACCTTCCCCTGTCACATATTTCATTGTTTCCTGCTGAAAATTATTGAGTGAATAAGGTATATTCACAACCACAAGAGAGTTCATCAGGCTGTGAAACATGTTTCTTCAATGGTTTTACGGTAGTGAAAACAATTTTCAGAGTCCTAGCATGTGCGAGATAGCTGGGAGACTACATAAGAGAGGCTGTGAAAAGGAGTGTAAAAGGGAGAAATAAAAACTAAATATATCATCCCCACACTTGTCTTTTTTTTTTTTCTTTCTTTTGACGATGGTTTGCATGGGGGTGAATGTGCATGAAGACACAATGCACTTTTTAAGGGCTATGTTTCTTGAAATACATCAAAGAGCCTGAGAGAAAGCAGAAAACTACAAATAGACTTCAAGAGAGTCTTTTCTTTTTCTATTAAAAACATCAGCATCTATAAAGGAAATAAAAGAACTGCATTAGACCTAAATGATCTTAGAAAAGTGTCAGAAGAACTGACAGGTTAATGAACGGTCTATCATTATTTTATTTTATTATTCCCTTCTGGGAAAACAAAGCAAAGAAATGGCTGACTTTAAGTCCATTGCCGAAGAGTTATACAATTATATTTTCCTCTTATTGTTTATCATGTGTAGAGAGTATCTTTTATGCAACCAATTCTGTTAAGCGTAAATCAATAACCCAACAGATGAGTCCATTCAAATGGCATTCATTGAAGACCTACTATATGGTAGGCACTCGGTTAGGCTCTGCATGGAAGATAAACTACAACATGGCCCCTGATCTCAGGGAGCTCAAAGACTAGATAATCTGGGAAAAGAAAGTAATTATTCAAGCAACATGCTCAGTTCCAGATGTGCATGTTCACTATTATTTATTTAGGTTATACCATGGAGGACTAGCCTACCCAACTAGAAGTTTAATAAATATTTAGTCTTCTAGTATTCATTATTTTAACCAGGCAGGAGATCTGGAAAGTAATTTAGTAATTTAGAAACATTTTGAAATATTTTACTTGATCCTGTTCTTTATGCTAAGGAAACTGCTAGAATAATACTGTCATGGACACTCACAGAAGAAAGAATGGTCTAAAATCTGCTCCAAATCTCTAAATTGACTCTACCCAGAAGGGACAAAGCATGAGTGCAAGTAGAAAGAGATTTAAAAAAATGGATTACTGACCGGCTTTCTTCATACCTGATGCACTGTAGGCTCTAGTGTTATAAAGAAGGGTTCCTACTGTCTATCTAGTGCAGTCACTTAATGTAGAGAGTCTTCATTGGTTTGTATCAACACCAACACCAGGAAGCTGAGCTGCATATAACATTTTAACACAAAATGCTCTGGGGAAATTCTGTGGCCTCTAGTTCTTTCTTTATGCCTACAAAATTCACCAGGATTAGGGGCCACTTTTTCTATATATGAATGATTACAAAGTATCCAGGTGATGTGAGATTTTTCTCTTACCCTAAAGAAAATTATAACTGTGTGACCAATAGCTTACCCTCTACAGCTTTTCAATACCCTCTTTTGTATCAAGCACATGTTATAGTTATTTTCCCTTTATTTTATTTCCTGTGCACAGAATGCAAATTGAGGTCATATACTCTGCTGTTTGCTTGACACAACAGAGATAATCAACAATTAACAAATATTTTATCATAAATGAGAGAATTGTTGGACTTGCTGTTCCTAAAATGTCACTTATCAGATGCAGAGGAAAAGGAAACAACTTTTTTTTTTTTTTTTTTACTGTTACTCTAGTGAGATAGATGCATCAAATTAGATTTGGCTGGTTCCTAGAAAATTTTCAAACCATACAAGTTCCTCTATATGCAATTTTGTAAAGATTTTAAACTTCAGTTTTTGTATTGAAAAATACTTGCATCCACGCTAAAGTTGTAAAAAGTCTCTGCATTTGCTTCAGTGCTTATGTATTCAGTCTAATAGTAATAACACTAGTGTAGAATCTTATCTCATATATAATTTTATTCAATGATTTATAGGGTTATATACATACAAAATTGTGTGTGTGTGTGTGTGTGTGTGTAAAGGTAAAGGATATATTAAATTGCCTACCATCCCCCCATCCATTCTCAGAGAATAAACTCTAGGGATACCGTTTATTTGATCAGGGGTGAGTCCCTAACTGAAGCTGACCAATCAGATTCTCTCACCTGGAAAATTGGAAAAGAGATAGAGTGATGTCAGTAAGTCTTCAGTTTGCAGTTGAAATGGGAAAAACACAGGCCTTGTTTCCTATTTCTTCCCACTCAGAAGGAAGACAGGACATCTGTCTGTAAAGTGCATGCAATCCCTCATCAATCAACACAAAGGAAGGAGTTGCCTTGTTTCAGAAAGGCTTTCTGGTTCTTGATCCTGGGCCCTTATAAAGCCTGGCTTTCTTCCTCTCCTTGATTTTCCTGGACACCCTATATCCTGCCAACAATCAAAATGTTTTTCTTAAGCTAATTTCAGTTGTCTTCAATTGTTTTACAATTCTGATGACAATCTTCCAGTTTAATTCAATAATTTAGGAAATATTGATTGAGGAGTTACTCTGTATTCTGTATTGTGGAATGGTGAGATATATAGAAAAAAAAAATTCCCTCAAAGAATTTATTTTGTAGTGGAGAAAGTAGACATTCAAGTGGGTAACTTAGTTATATGTATCGTGTTATTATAAATGACAGAAAATCTCCTATAAGCAAACAGAGAAGTGCTGAAAAAGATTGAGCTGCAGGGAGAAAGTCATGGAATTTCAAGGAGAGTAAGGCTGCTACATGAGTGAGGTGTAGAAATACAGCCAGACTTAATTTGACAAGGAAAGAAAGAAGAACATTATAGACAGAGGGAAGGACAGGGGGAGGGGAATGGAGATGTGAAGTCCTCCATTTAGCAATATAAACACATACTGTAGGCCGGCCACCATTGGAAGCAGCAGTTAATAAAATAATAATAAATTCTCCCCTCATGATACTTTCATGATATTTATCCTTTGGGGAAGGAGACTTATTATGTCTTATATATATGGTATTTAAGATAATATATAATACGTACAACACAATAAATGAAGAAAGCATATAGGATTGTTCTCCAATTAGCCTGAATCAGAATCGCCTGAAAGGCTTGTTAAAACTTAGATTGCTGGTCTCCCTTCCTCACATTTCTGACTCATAGGCATGGATTGAGGGCTGAGAATTTTCATTTCTAAGAAGCTCTCAGGTGAGGATGCTGCAGCTACTCTGGCCATCACACTTTGAGAACCACTGATACAGTATATTAGATAGCAATAAGTGTTATAAAGATAAAAATGTCAGGAATCTTGGAGAGGGTTGTCATGTTAAATTGATGCTCAGGCAAAGTTTCTCTGAGAAGCCTGAAGAGGGGAGGGACCCAGCTGTGTGAATATCTGGGGAAAGATCACTCTAGGCATTTACTTAGTGTGATATGGGAAGTCATTGTTGAGTTTTAAGCAGACATGTGACATGGTCTTGCATGATCTCTCCATTGAAACAGACTTACTATAGCTTCCCCATTGAGAATAGATGGAAATGAAAGGAGGCAGAGAAATGAAACCAATAAGGAATCTATTGCAATAATAACATTAGCAAGAGTGATGGAGATTTGACCTTAAGTTACTAATGAAAACATGGCTAGAATAAAGGTGGAAAGATATATTTTGAAGGTAGAAGCTTCGGATAAAATAATGAATTGGTTGTGGGATGTGAAAGAAAAAAAAATAGTCAAAAATGATTGCTAGAATTTTGGTCTTAAAAAGATGGACTTGCCATTAACTGTGACTGGAAAATCCGTGAGAGGAGAGGGCTTAGGGAGAAAGATCACAAGCTCAGTTTCTGGCATGTTCATTTTGAGTCACCTACTAAAAACTCAGGCAGGTATATAGAATAGCAATTTGTATTTAAGTATCTGGAGTTCAGGGTAGAAGCCTGAGCTCAAGCTATAAACTTGAGTGCCATGCATGTTTATGTTTGTTTATAAAGGGATTGAATGCAGATAGAAAAACAGATGTGATCTAAGGGCTAAGCCCCAGGGGGATATGAGGGTAGAGAGCTGAGGGGAATAAAGAAAAAAGAGGAATAGCCAGTGATAAAAACAGAGCCTGAGAGTAGATGTTGCCTAAAAGCCAAAGAAAGTGTTTCAAAGTAAAGAAGCTGAACAGCAAAAATAGGCAGAAATATGCAGAGTTTAAGGAAAATTTAAAAACAAAGATTACGATTGGCAGAATTTGATTTGGAGTTGATAAGTAAAAGAGGAAGAAAATGCTCTGACATCACCAGTCCCAAGTATTACCTCCTGAAGAGAAAACAGTCATTGTTTTGGAGATGAAGCCAAGGAGTTGCAGTGAGTGCATTTCCCATAAAAACCATCTGTTCTGATGAAGCTGAAACTCTTTAGCTCTATGAATATAATTTATTTAATGTCCGGAAAGAATTCAATGCTTTGAATACAGGTGCTAAACACAACTAAAGGAAGTAGCTTATTTTCTGAGATAAGTAGAATAATTATGAGCATTTTTTTTTTTTTTACATCTAAAAAGCGGGTTCCATCAATGATTCTTGAGAACAACGATGTAGCTAGCTTTTAAAAGATGAAAGTAATGGTGCACTTTGAAGCAGACCTCAAAATTATCTGTCTTTAATAGAAAGTCATTATGCATTTGTACATAATGCAAGAACAAGTGCTGACTGACATTTCCAACTGGGAAAAGTTAAATAGTATTCTATCAACTGGCAAATAGCTAGTGATTCTTGGTGATGAAAATAATTATGACACATTATCTATAATGTTTGTATCTTTGAGAGGAAGGTGATTTACTTGGGATACATAACAGGAGAAGAACATTTGGGGATGCAAATAGTTCTCTTCAAGATGACTGTTTATGCTGGAATATTAAGTTTCCATTTGTGGTAAATGGGAAAGCAGATGGCTAAATAAAAATATTTTGTCAAGTTTGTAACATAAACTACCTAGTTGTAGAAAAAACATCTTTCTCATCATTGGAAGGAATAGAAAGTGAGATGTAAACATAAATAGACTAATTTTTCCAGGATGGAGTTACCCTTTGGGTTTTGAGCACCCATTAATTTAAAGATTTCTCCACAGTTAACTAGTTAGTCAATCATATAGATGGTCCACAGATATTTCTTGAGCTCCTACTATATTCAGGCACTGTTTTTGTTGCTGTGGGGATATAGAAAACAAAGAGACATAAATTCTGACTTCCAGTCTCTAATATATGATAATAAAAATAAGGCATGTACTTAAATTCTCTCAGGAACAAATATTTATTAATCACTTACTCCGTCTGCTGGAAATACAAGTGTAAATAATATATGAGGATATAAAAATGAATTAGATACTTCTAAGTTAAAATGTAAAGATATTTAATATTAATATTTTATAGTGGTTTCTGCTGTTGAATGAAATGGTGGAACAATATAAAAGGTATTACTTTTTAATTCAAACATTTCAGTGTTGCTTAATGTTTAACAAATTGTATGAAGTATGTTATTATTTTTATCATTATCATTAATAATGGCAAAGACCGTTATTTGTTCAGTACTTTCTGTGTCAGTCCTTTCATGCATTATCTCATTTAATTGTCAAACCAATTCTTGATGAACACTTATAATACACCCAACTTATAAATGAGGTAACTGAAGCTTAAGGAAACTAATTAATTACTTTGCCAAAGATCATATTAAGTGGCAGTCACATTTTAACCCAGTTTATTTAACTTCAATACTCAATGTTTTGTATTCTACTTCACACACACACAAAATAAATGTGGAGTGGAGAGAGAAGAGTTTAAGTACAAAGAAAATGGAAGGTTTTGTGGAGGAGGCTGGACTTTTGTTAGGTTGCCTTACGTTCTGCATACTATTTCAACAGGATGATTCAGAACATGGAAGGCACTAACTAGTGAATACAGTTTGACTGGAATGTCTGATTTTTGAATGAGATATTTATGAAATTATATTCTAAACTTATTCGGAGTTTTGATCATGGAAATCTTCAAAAACCAGGGAGAGGAAACAATTTCAATCTTATTCTGTAGGAAATGTTAAGTTACTAGTGGATTAATCTGGCTGCAGTCTGTCAAATGGACTATAAATGTTGGAGATTGGATGGGAGAAAAGAACTTAAAGACTCTTGGCATGTTAAAGATCAGTGGGGTATCTTGTTAAAATTCATATTCTGATGCAGTGAATCTAGGGTCCTAGAATCTCCATTTGTACCAAGCATCTAGCTGATCCATTTGCTAATGGTTCATAACAGTGGTTCTCAACCTAGGATATTTTGCCCTTCAAGGGACATTTGGCAATATTTGGAAACCTTTCTTCATTGTCACAAACTTGGCAGGTGGGAGGAGGGGAGAAAGGGAAGTGTAGTTGCTACTGGCAACCTGTGAATGGAAGCCAAGGATGCTGCTGGAAGCCCAAAATGGCACCAAATTTGTTAAATGCACAGGACAGTCCCTACAACAAATTATCCAACTGAAAGATCAGTATTGCGAAGGTTGAAAAACCTTGCCCTAGAATCATAACATTTGCAGAAAATCAATAGCATATCCTCTTCAAGGAAATTTTGCAAATCTTTGTAGAATTAAGAAATCCTATGTTTTTTCACATGGGTGGAGAGGGTGGTGTAGAGCTGGAAGAGAGGCAAAAATTTGTCAGCTCTTACGTATGTGCAATTACTGAAGAAAGTTCAATGCCTCTAACTAAATGATCACAAGCTATCATTAAGAATTAAGTTGCATACACTTCTCCTAAACAAAATGCATTCCCCTTTTCTTCTGATTGCTCTTTTTCATATTTTTCAAATCACTTCCATTCCCTTATTGTTTTTTTAATTGAAGATAAGAAGACATGAATTATCTCAAGATCTATCTTTTTACCAATAAATAGATCAAAACATTTGCATCTACCATTTCTGCTTACTTCTAATCTCAGTGGAAAACATTCCCACTAGTTACTAAGGTCTACCATTTCCACAATTACTCCAACTTATTCCATCTAATTAGAGATTCAGTTATTTTTCTACCCGAATTCTTTTCTTCTTTCTTGCTAACATAACCTTGATTTTGTGTCAAGGACAGGACAACGATCATGCTTGTTCAAAACCGATCTCTACAATGCCATTTCCCACTTCTTTTGCCCTCATAAATTGTGTCCATATATGACCAGTTCTGATTGATATGATTTTGGCTGGAGAAGGCTCTGGGAAGTTATTTCGATCCCTGAATAAGAAAGCAGGGGTTCAGATGTGGCTATAACCTTGTTCCTGTTCAATGTCAACAGGATGGCTAGGGATCCAGCAGCCATCTTCCCATCCTATGGGAAAAACTTTGGTCTTTCCACCACTAAGCCACTAAATAATGACTGTAACTCCTACTTCTGGAAAATAAACCCCTATTTGTTTAACCCACAGTAGGCATGTTTTCTATTTTGGGGGGTAGCCCAAAACAGTTCTGATGGGTGTGCCTATCCTCTCCACATCCTCAGAGGACATGGATCACCAGTTTTCACTGAATGTGAAACAGTTTTCAGCCATTCTCTTTCTAGTTTTATCTTCTCAAACCTGCAAACACACTTCACTTTCTTTTACCCCCAAAAAACAACATATAACAAACCAAAACTTATTTGTGAATAGATATAAAATATATACTTCCTTTTTTTATTCTCAGTATTACTTAAAGTTTAGTTAGTATTTTGCATTTGCTGCAGTTTGACAATGAATAGAAAGATAAATGCTTAACTGCCTCTTTATGTTTCTTCTTTTTTCTTTTGAACTGAATATAGACTTATCCAAATTTCTATGCCTGTAACCTGCAGTTTAAAACTCTGCAGAGTAACAGACTAATCATTTTATGAGAAAAGAAGAGAACAAAAAATATATTTCTTCCTTTCTTTATTATTAAAAAGTTTTTAATAAAAATAAGATACCTATTTAAATAAAAATACCTGTAACCTCCTGTATATTTTCAAATGCCATATATGGAGTTAACTATGCCTCTCCCTTTAAGAACATTTATAAAAATTGTGGTACAGTGAAAAAAAAAAAGAAGGTGGTTTGAATTCCTCTAATTTGAATTCCATTGTCAAATCTACTTTTCAAAAATCTGTCTTGTCGACATTCTTTCAGCACATTTCAGAATTATACAACAATGCTTAGGTGATTGGTAAGGCATTTTCAGAATGCCACTGGTAAATTTGAAACATTTTCTCAGATCCAAAATAGAATAACAAGCTTAGCTCCCCTCTGTTGAGAAGCTTACTAATTCAAGAATTGTGCAAATTCACACAGATGCTGATGCTCCCACAGGGAACTGAGCTAGTGCTGCTACCTTTTTACTTGTGGCACATCACATAATTAAGAAAATTACAGTTATGCTCCTTTCTCCAAGACAGGGAACAAAAACTATCCTTGGACTCTTTCCAAAGGTAAGTGGGCAATAAATCTCTCTTAGCTTTTTATCCTAGTTAAGAAGAATATGCCAAAGGCGGGGGGTAGGGGTGGAGAAAGAAAACAACAACAACAATAAAACCAAGCATTATATTTTTCAGTACTGGTAAACACACTAGTGAGATAAATTTAATTTAATTTATGCCTGGTGCCCCTTATGCTCTCTCATTTAGAAAGATGTGATAATGATTATATTAACATATTCTGTCTAAAAGTGAACTTTAAGATATATATTGATGCACTCAATGAAGGTAGGAGGTTGGAATAAAGGTGAAGAATTCCTAGAAGATGTAATGAATTATGTCTATTCATAGTATCTTTCATCTCTAAAAATGGGGAAAACTGGAGTTCGGGTACTAAGGCTATTGATCCACCTCAGTACAGCCCAGACATAACATGCCACCTCCATTTATTCTCTGTTTGGTTCACTGATTTCTTCAGTTTCTTGTGCTACTTTCATTCCATGTTGATGTGTTCTATCAGAGAAATTACTTTAATTGCACAGTATTCTTAGTATCTATGGCTGCAATTACTCAGTGCTCTTATTTTAAATGCTCAATTTTATTCCATTATCTTGCCATGATATAGTTATTTATGCCCTTAAATTCACACAACTTAAAAAAATATCATTTTGCTTCTGACACCTTAAGCAGAACATATGGTACATGTTCACTTCTAACGGCATTCCTCTGTCTGTGTTTTTCTGTTCTTTATTCACCTGAGAACTCTGAGTTGTGTAATAAGGGCAATGTACAGAACTGATGAGTATTCCACTTCCTATCATTTAGAGAAAGAGGAGAGTTTCCATGTTGAAAAGATACAAATTCCATGAAACTCCTTGTTCATTACAATTACAAACCTCAACCTCCATCATTTTGACTGAATGAATCACATCTTTCTTTATTTCACCATGTAAATCTTGCCATGCATTTGACTATTAATACACATGGGCAGCGTCTTTACTCAACTTTGTATTTAAATTCTCATTCAGAAATGGAAGAATATTTTTCTTTACGAGTATTAGTGTTACTTGTAAAGAATTTTCTTTACAAGTTTGTTCCATTAAATAACAAATCATGTAAAGCCATATAAGGGGACAGTCCAGGATGGCAGCATAGTAAGGTCCTGAACTCACCTCCTCCCATTGAAACACCAAATCTACATACGGAACAATTTCCTCTAGAAAAGATCTGAAGGAACCTTCTTACACTGTTGGTGGGAGTGCAAGCTGGTAGAGCCACACTGGAAAACAGTATGGAGGTTCCTCAAGAAGTTAAAAATAGAGCTACCTTACAACCCATAATGGCACTACTAGGTATTTACCCAAAGGATACAAAAGTGATCCAAAGGGGCGCCGGCTCCTCAATGTTTATAGCAGCAATGTCCACAATAGCCATACTATGGAAAGAGCCCAGATGTCCATCAACAGATGAATGTATAAAGAAGATGTGGTAATATATACAATGGAATATTACTCAACCATGAAAAGGATGAAATCTTACCATTTACAACAACATGGATGAAACTGGAGGTTATTATGCTGAGCGAAACAATTCAGTCAGAGAAAGACAATATCATATGGCTTCACACATATGTGGAATTTAAGAAACAAAATAGAGGATCATAGGGGAAGGGAGGGAAAAATAAAATGAAATGAAGTTAGAGAGTGAGACAAACCATAAGAGACCCTTAACTATAGGAAACAAACTGAAGGTTGCTGGAGGGGAGATGGGTGGGGGGATGAGGTAACTAGTTGATGGGCATTAAGGAGGGCACATAATGTAATGAGCACTGGGGGTTATATGCAATAGATGAATAACTGAACTCTACATCTGAAACTAATGATACATGATATGTTAATTAATTGAATTTAAATAAAATAAGTTTAAAAAAAAAAGACCTGAAAACTAGCTGAACAGATTCTTCACAATAAATAGTAAAAGGATCACCTCAAGATGGTTAGGAGAGGCAGAGGTGCAATTCTGCCAAAAACCCCACGCTTGGCACTGTGACCTACAATTGGGAAGGATCTTAGAGCTCACGAATTGAGAGCTTCTCCCTGAGGATCAAAGATTCATGTTCCACATCAGGAATCCCTGAGAGCTACTGTAGAGAGACAAGTCTCCCAAACGTCTGGCTTTGAAAACCAACAGGCTCAGATCCAGGAGACTCAAAGGGCTGTAAGGAACTGAGATACTTCTCTTAAAGGGCTTGCTTGTAGATTCACTCACACTGGGGACTAGTGCAAAAGCAGCAGTTTAAAGAGTGCCTAGCCTATATGTGAAGATTTATTTGCTAATCTTAAAGCATCTACTGGAGGGACAGGGACCTTTTGGGACTCTGCTGGGGACAGAAGTGCTGGCAGGCACCATTTTTGTGCTCTCCATCTATCTTGATAGTGCTGGAAGATATGCCCCAGCCCTGAGCCCTCTTCCAAATCAGAGAAAGTGAGTGGATGTGCCCTGGCCCTGAACTCTCTAGCTGCCTTGCCAAAGCCAGAGTACATGCATAGTCCACACAGGGGGTGTTCATTGATTCCCCAGCTCTGGTAGCCAGAGGGCTTGTGTTTCTGCATCCCACAGAACCGTAAAAATTGGAGAGACAGTTCTTGTCAGGCTGCCAACTCTAGGTGGTAACATCAGCTAACATCATACTGAAAGCTTTTCCTCTACAATCAGGAATAAGATGAGGATGCCCACTCTTATCACTTTTATTCAACATATATTGGGAAGTCCTAGTTAGAGTAACTAGATAAGAAGAAGAAATAAAACTCACTATTTGCAGATGATATGATACCATATATAGAAAACCTTAAAGTACTCCACAAAAAAACTCTTAAAACTAATAAATGTGGTAAAGTCACAGGGTACAAAAAACAACATGAAAAATCTGTTTTAATCTATACACTAACAACAAACTATCAGAAAGAGAAATTAAGAAAACAATTCCATTTACAATTGCCTCAAACATAATAATATACCTAAAAATAAATTTAATCAAGAAGGTGAAAGACCTTTGCATTGAAAACTATAAGACAGTGATGAAAGAAATTGAAGAAGACACACATAAATGGAAAGATATCCCATGCTCATGGCTTGGAAGAATGTCCTTATCCAGATAACAATGACATTCTTCACAGAAACAGAACATACCATCCTAACATTTGTATGGAACAATAAAAGACCCTAAATAGCCAAAGCAATCCTGAGAAACAAGAAGAAAGCTGGAGGCATCACATTGCCTGATTTCAAACTATATTACTGAACTATAATAATAAAAATAATATAGTTTGACATAAAAATGGGCATATACAATAGAACAGAACAGAATGCTCAGAAGCAAACCCACACATTTATGGTGAATTAATTTATAACAAAACAGGTAAGAATATAAAATGGAGAAAGGATAGTCTTTTTAATAACTGATGTTGGGAAAATTGGACAACCACAGGCAAAAGAATGGTACTTGTCTACTATCTTATATTATATACAAATATGAACTCAAAATGGATTAAAGACTTGAGCTTAAGACCTGAAACCCTAAAAATCCTACAAGAAAATACCAACAGTAATTTCCCTGACATCAATTTTGGTGATTTTTTTCTTTTTTTTTTGGATCTGACTCCAAAAACAAAGGCAACAAAAGTAAAAATAAACAAGTAGGACCGCATCAAATTAAGAAAAAACTTCTGCACAGCAAAGGATACCATCAACAAAATGAAAAGGCAACCTACTGAATGGAAAAAAAAATATTTGCAAATCATATATTCAATAAGTGGTTAATATCCAAAATATATAAAGAACTCATACAACTCAGCAAAAAAAAAAAAAAAAAAAAAAGAGAGAGAGAGAGCTACCATACGATCCAGCAATTGCACTACTGGGTATTTACCCCAAAGATACAAATGCAGGGATCCAAAGGGGTACATGCACCCCGATGTTTATAGCAGCAATGTCCACAATAGCCAAAATGTGGAAAGAGCCAAGATGTCCATCGACAGATGAATGGATAAAGAAGAAGTGGTATATATATACAATGGAATATTATGTAGCCATCAAAAGGAATGAGATCTTGCCATTTGCAATGACATGGATGGAACTGGAGGGTATTATGCTGAGCGAAATAAGTCAAACAGATAAAGACATGTATCATATGACTTCACTGATATCAGGAATTCTTAATCTCAGGAAACAAACTGAGGGTTGCTGGAGTGGGGGGTGGGTGGGAGGGATGGGGTGACTGGGTGATAGACACTGGGGAGGGTATGTGCTCTGGTAAGTGCTGTGAATTGTGCAAGACTATTGAATCTCAGATCTGTACCTCTGAAACAAATAATGCAATATATGTTCAGAAGAAAAAAAAAAAAAGAAGAAGATAGCAGGAGGGGAAGAATGAAGGGGGGGAAATCAGAGGGGGAGACGAACCATGAGAGATGATGGACTCTGAAAAACAAACTGAGCGTTCTAGAGGGGAGGGGGGTGGGAGGATGGGTTAGCCTGGTGATGGGTATTAAAGAGGGCACATTCTGCATGGAGCACTGGGTGTTATGCACAAACAATGAATCATGGAACACTACATCTAAAACTAATGATGTAACGTATGGTGATTAACATAACAATAAAAGATTTTTTTAAAAATCCAATTAAAAAATGAGCAGAGGGCCTCAATTTTTCCAAAGAAGACATACAGATGACCAACAGGTACATGAAAAGATGCTCAACATCACAAATTATCAGAGAAATGAAAATCAAAACTACAGTGAAATATTACCTTACACCAGTCAGAATGGCTGGTATAAAAAATACAAAA
The DNA here is from genome assembly GCF_004348235.1 of Phoca vitulina. Lineage (NCBI taxonomy): Eukaryota > Metazoa > Chordata > Mammalia > Carnivora > Phocidae > Phoca > Phoca vitulina. The sequence goes on from NW_022589706.1 coordinate 22,394,713, forward strand.
AATAACAAGTGTTGCCAAGAATGTGGAGGAAAGGGAACACTGTGCACTGTTAATAGGAATGCAAACTGGTGCAGCCACTATGGAAAACAATATGGAGGTTCCTCAAAAAATTAAAAAATAGAATTATCATATGATCCAGTAATTTTACTTCTGGGCACTCACTTTTCCAAAGAAAATGAAAACGCAGATTTGAAAAGATATACGAACCCTTATGTTCATTGCAGCCATATTTTCAATAGCCAAAATATGGAAACAACCTAAGTGTCCATCAATGGATGAATGGATAAAGAAAATGTGGTATAGGGGCGCCTGGGTGGCTCAGTTGGTTAAGCGTTTGCCTTCGGCTCAGGTCATGATCCCGGGGTCCTGGGATCAAGCCCCACATCGGGCTCCTTGCTCTGCGGGAAGCCTGCTTCTCCTTTTCCCTCTCCCTCTGCTGCTCCCCCTGCTTGTGTTCCCTCTCTCTCTCTGTCAAATAAATAAATAAAATATTTAAAAAAAAAAAAAAAAAGAAAGAAAATGTGGTATATATATTTATATAAAATGCAATATTGCCACAAAAAATAAGGAAATCTTGACATTTGCAACAATATGGGTGGACCTTGAGAGCATTATGTTAAATAAAATAAGTCAGAGAAAGATAAATACCATATAATCTCACTTATACATGAAATCTAAAAATACCCCCCCAAAAAACCCAAACCCAACAAACAAACAAAACAAAAGTCATGAATAGAGAGAACACAGTGGTGGTTGCCAGGGGAGAGAAGGTTTGGCAGGGGGTGAAATGAGTTAAAGAGGTCAGGAAGTACAGACCTCCAGTTGTGAAATGAATAGGTCAAGGGGATATATAGTGTTGCATGATGACTACAGTCCATTTACATAAACTACAATATCATTTATAGTAGTACATATTTGAAGGTTGCCAGGAGAGTGGATCTTGAAAGTTTTCATCAAATAAAATTTTTTTAAATGTAACTTTTTAAAAGATTTATTAATTTATTTGAGAGAGAGAGAGCACGCATGTGGGAGGGAGGGGCAGAGGGAGAGAGAAAGAGAGAATCTCAAGCAGATTCCAAGCTGAGTGTGGAGCCTGATGTGGGGCTCAATCCCAGGACCTTGAGATCACGACCTAAGCTGAAACCAAGAGTCACCCAGATACCCCTAAAAATGTAACTTTTTATGGTGAAAGGTAATGACTAAACTTATGATCATTTCACAGTGTATACACAGTGTATATACATATACACCTGAAACTAACATATTGTATGTCTATTATACCTTAACTTAAAAAATACAAAATGCCAAACACAAATGAAATACTCAGAATCAATTAAAAAGTAAAATCTATAAGTAAATATAGTTCTACTTCAATTACATGTTAACATGGAAATAAAAACTGTTGGGACTGTGAATAGCTCATGAAGAATTATGTGATGCTTATCTAAGCCATTTCCGTTTGGACAAGAACTAACTTTATAGAAAGTTATACTTATTGCTAGCCAGATTGAATCTGCTACAGTAAATACTAAAATTACTGCCCAGGGGAGTAGAGACAAAATTAGAGCTATTTATTCACTAATAAGTGAAAATATAGAAAAAGAACTCAAACATAACAATGACAAATGAAAGATGATTAATGTAATGGGACATATACAATAAGCATTCAAAATCATGTTTAAAGTGGGATGGGGTATTTGAATTAATAACAGTAGACATTTGAATTAATAATTGTAATGGAAAAGTGGGAGCTTCTTCCAATAGTGTCGTCTTCTTTTTGTGAAGTGGGAAAAGGCACATTTACGTTGGGGAGATGTAAATTTATGTTAGAAAATGATCTTACATGAAACTGACAACACTGTCATGTAGAAAAGGGTTTTAGCAAATGGGTCCTCACATTTCATTAAAGTAACATCACTTGTTGTCTTTCACATAATGGAACTGAGTAGATGATATAAAACCTGTATTATATTTCTCATGCTCATGGGGCTACCGTCACTCTTCTAGTATCAGCACCAGAGTTTTTGCCTTATCAGGGCTTCAATGAAAAAAGCTATCTTGTTTGTAAAGTCATTGAAATTCTTGGACTTTCAGTTTCCATTTTGCATAATGACTTGATTTCAATTTGTATCACTGTAGTTGCTCTGTTCATTTTGCCACCCTACATGCTTTTATAGGAAAATATTCAATAAATTGTGTGCTGTTTTATGCCTTAGCTTCTTAGTTGTAGGAATATATAAATAATGCAATAAATGTGATATTTTTGTTTTCATAAAAATAGCAAATAAAATTCCATTAAAGAATTCCACTTACTAAGATTGGCAAGTTCATTTGAGTTATTGCTCATTTCTGTTGTACCACAATCTTGGGCCTAACACGGTGAAGAACACTGAGAAAGGGCCCAGGGTTTTAGCCATAAGTAAGAAAGTCAATGTTTCATTCCATCTGGCCCTTTCAAATTTGGGGGCCAAACTCAGTAATAGAGACTTTAAATATTTTTCTAGAGTCAAAGGTTTTATAAGAGATAATCACATAAGAGATTTTTGTATCTCTTGAATATTATTTTCAAGCATAGTTCATGTTTCTACCCCTCAAGTGATCCTACTGTCTTCTTTTCCAACCTCTATCCTCCAGTCTTCAGCTAATCTCCCATATTTCTTCTACTTTTGTCTTATCACTCTAAGCACCCGAAAAAAAACTTTTAAATAAAAAGCCTAGATAGAGTTTTTTTCAGAGTAGGCCTATTCCACGCTGTTAGATTAACCTAACGTCTGTTCTTTTAACTCTGGAATTAAGGAGAGCCCATATCTTAAAAATTTACAATGGCAGTGAGAAAGGACAAGAAACTTTTTTCATCCATTTGCAATTGATGAATGTACTTACGTGAAGAGAAAAGAAAAAAAACAACAACAAATCAGATCAAAGCACACACTAATTCTCTACAATAAAATGTTAATAAAGCACGTTGTTACATATAAAGAAGTATATATGTTGGCGCACATAGCCTACTCACCTAATTTCTTACATACGCCCTGAATTTATACAACTGAACAAGTTTTTGTTTTTCACATCCTTTGTTATTTTGTTCTATTTTATAGATTTGTTTTTTCTTAACAAAGATAATTGATTAAATAATCTGATAAATATGAATTAAAATACTGGCTGTCTCAAAAGGAAAGTGCTTTTAGTGATTTATTTCTTTGAGCTTTTGTTTTTGAACCCACAAAATGTAGATGATAACATGCAGTTCCAAAGATCATTGTGGAAATTTTTGAATGGGTATAAACCTTGACTGTTGGAAATAACTCAAGATCGTCACCACTCTCCTCAACCCCAGCAACGAACATGGTATATTAATTTCATCCCTACTTTTGTCTTTATATGTGTATATTTTTAAAAATTATTCATATAGTTGTCTCAATTTTTCCTTCAGATTTCAGATCTAGGTAAAGTTTTAAGTATTTGGGAGAAACAAAATGAGACCTGATAAAACGAAGAAAAAGTAAAAAATGATGACTCTTTATCTGCCTTCAGGAAATATTCAAAACTAGTTTCTAGCAACAATAGTAATTGGAGAGGTAGTTAGAACAAAAATTAAGAGTAAGGTACAGTAATTGATTAAGGAAATAATGTTAATTCTACCTAGAATACTGACAAGATAATTGAGTAATTCAAATCAATATGATGGCAATGGTGGACTGCTATCCAAACTTTCTTGATCATTTTACTGTCAATAATAATTGTATGAAGCAAGGTTATGTGCCAAAATATTCTTTCAAAATAAATGAAGATAATGGGAGAAAATGGATAATTAAGATGTCCCAAAATGATAGGAAAGATCATATCTGTGACACAATTAAAAACGAAAGAAGAATTTACATTATTTAGAATTCTTTTTAGGTTAAAACAATCTAATCAAAGACTTCATTTTTGGTAATGATGTTAAAAAAATGAAATGATGTTTTTATCCATTCTTTTAAAAATCTCTTGTGTAGTCAATGACCATCTTCCAACCTGAAGCAGGATTAAAATTTTAATTTACAGAACATAATTTATTGGAAAGCTTGTTTGGGTTTAAGTGCAGTCTTTGCTTACCAAGATTGATTGTTCTCTAAGTAAGTGTAAGAGTACCACAATAATAAGAATGTATTAATGTCACTGAATTGTATACTTAAAAACAGCTAAAATGGTAACTTCTATGTTATGTATTATTTTTCACAATGAAAAAATCAAAAGATTGGAAACCTTTTATTGACAGAGCAGGATATTTTTTGAACACTTAAAAAAATAATGATTAACTCTTTTTGAAAAGGAAATTATTCCTTAATTATGAGTCCTCTTTTTTATTCCTTTCTTATTGACAACTTTTTCTTGTATTTTCCCATGTTCTTTTAAAATGTGGAAAACTGTAATTGACACAATACCAGAAAACAATGGGAGAAAAATATAGCCTTTGAAATACAGAATACAACTGTCATAAGCAAACCTCAATTTAAAAACAAACTTTATATAATATAATTCAGAAAATAAAAGGAGAGGAAATACTTTGTAACTCTTTTCATGAGGCTGGCATTATTTTGATACCAAACCTGGGGGTGGAGGGGTGTGAAGTACAAAAAAAAAAAAAAAAAAGTATAGACCAATATCTCTCATGAACCTACATGTAAAACTCCTCCAAAATATTAGCAAATAGAATCTAGCAATGTATAAGAATAATGATACAAGACCAAGGGGGATTTATTTCAAATATACAAAACTGGTTCAATATTCAAAGATCAATCAGGGTAACCTATCACATCAACAAGCTAAAAAAGCAAAACCATAAGATCATAATAATTGATGCAGAAAAGGTGTTTCACGTAAAATCTCATCAAACTAGGAATAGAGGACAATGTCCTAAACTCAATAAAGAACCACCTACACAAAACATATACTGAACATAACATTTAATGATCAAAGACTGATTACGTTTATTATAAGGCTAGTAACATAGAAAATATATCTATCATATTTGACAGAGTACAGGAAGTTGTAGATTCTGCAATAGGAAGAAAAATAAAAACTAAACAGACTGAAAAGGCAGAAACAAAACTGTCCCTATTTTGCAGATGGCATGATTCTCTACATGGAAAACCCCTAAAAAAATCTATAAATAAAACAAAATTCCTATGACTAATAAGTAAGTTCAGCAATGTTTCAAGGTACAAGATCAAAACACACAATTGGATCACTCATATGTTGCTAGCAGGAACATAAGATGGTACAACCACTCTGAACATATTTGGCAATTTCTTATAGGACTAAATATGCAACAACCATACTGCCCATCAGTGGCACTCTTGAGACTTTATCTTAAAGAAATAAAAATTTATACCTGCACAAAAACCTGTACATAAATATTCATAACACCTATATCCTTTTAGAAATAACCAAAAGACTGCAAGCAGCCCAGATATACTTTAACTGAAATGGAAAATCTGTGGTACTTCCATTATATACTATTAGTCAACAGCATAAAGGAGAATATTACTGATACCCCAAACAACTTGAATAAATCTCCAGGGGATTATGCTAAGTGAAAAACAAAGCCAATCTCAGAGGGCTATATATACTATAATTCCATTTATATCATATTCTTAAAATAAGAAAATTGGAGAAATGGAGAACAGATTAGTGATTGCCTGGGGTAAGGAAGAGAAAAGGAGAGAGAGAAGTAGGACTATAAATGGGCAACACAAAAGATCTCTGTGATGATGGGAATGTTTTCCACCTTGAATGCCTCAATGCCAATGTCAATATCTTGGGGCTTTTGTTGCTGTTTTTGTTAAGGTTTTTTATTTATTTCTTTGACAGGGAGAGTGAGAGAGCACAAGCAGGGGGAGCAGCAGAGGGAGAGGGAGAAGCAGGCTTCCCACTGAGCAGGGAGCCCAGTGCAGGACTCAATCCCAGGACCCTGAGCTCATGACCTGAGCTGAAGGCATATGCTTAACTGACTGAGCCACCCAGGTGCCCCAATATCTTGGTTTTGATATTGCACCATAGTTCTGCAAAACGTTACCATTAGGATAACTATGTGGTACATGGGATCTTTCTGTATTATTTCTTAAAATGCATATGAATCTATATGTCAAAATTAAAAGTTTAATTAAAAAGTAATATAAAATTTGTTCCTAGGTCTCTAATTTAAAAACATAATAATATTTTAAGCCAAGTAAAACAAAATTTAATTAGCTTAGACCCAAGTAACCAGTACTTTCTCTCCTTTTCTTAACCTGGAACAAACAATATATCATAAGAATTTTGTTTATATTAGATAATTAAATAAAAATAAGTAATTTATACTACTAAAACTGAATTATACATAAAACTAGGTTATAGTAATTTCTAACCTTTTAATATATACCAAATAAAAATGTCTATATAGTCTTACCAAATATCTACATAGTTTTACCAAGAGTTGTATGCAAACTGTTAAAAACAGTATTAGGCATAATAGCCAAAATGAAAATAATCTAAACCAGCCCTGCAAGAAATAGTAATGGGAACCCTTTGAGCAGAAAGAGAGACCAAAAGTAACAAAGACCAGAAAGGAACAGAGACAATCTACAGGAAGAGCAACTTTACAGGTAATACAATGGCACTAAATTCATATCTTTGAATAATTACTCTGAATGTAAATGGACTAAATGATTCAATCAAAAGACATAGGGTATCAGACCCATCAATATGCTGCTTACAAGAGACTCATATTAGACCCAAAGTTACCTCCAGATTGAAAGTGAGGGGGTGGAAAATCATTTATCATGCTAATGGACATCAAAAGAAAGCTGGAATAGCCATCCTTATTTCAGACAAACTAGATTTTAAACTCAAGACTGTAATAATAGGTGAAAAAGTACACTATAACATAATAAAGGGGTCTATCCAATAAGAAGATCAAACAATTGTAAATATTTATGCCCCTAACTTGGGAGCAGCCAAATATATAAATCAATTAATAACAAACTTAAAGAAACTCATTGATAATGATACAATAATAGTAGAGGACTTTAACTCCCCACTCACAGCAATGGACAGATCATCTAAGCAGAAGATCAACAAGGAAACAAAGGCTTTGAATGACACATTGGACCAAATGGACTTAACAGATATATTCAGAGCATTTCATCTTAAAGAAGCGAATACATATTCATTTTGAGTGCACATAGAACATTCTCCAAAATAGATCACATACTGGGTCACAATTCAAGACTCAACTGGTACAAAATGATTGAGATTATGCCATGCATATTTTCAGACTACAATGCTATTAAACTTGAAGTTAACCACAAGAAAAAAATTTGGAAGGACCACAAATACATGGAGGTTAAAGAACATCCTACTAAAGAAAGAATGGGTCAACCAGGAAATTAAAGAAGAATTTAAAAAAATACATGGAAGCAAATGAAAATGAAAACACACCTGTTCAAAATCTTTGGGATGCAGCAAAGGCAGTCCTAAGAAGGAAGTACATAGTAATACAGGCCTTCTTCAAGAAGCAAAAAAGTCTCAAATACAAAACCTAACCTTATACCTAAAGGACCTGGAAAAAGAACAGCAAATAAAGTCTAAATCTAACAGGAAAGAGAAATAATAAAGATTAGGGCAGAAATCAATGATAATCAAATAAAAATAAAAATAAAACAGTGGAACAGATCAATGAAACTAGGAGCTGGTTCTTTGAAAGAATTAGAAAGATTAATAAATCCCTACCCAGACTTATCAAAAATAAAAAAGAAAGGACCCAAATAAATAAAATCATAAATGAAAGAGGAGAGATCACAACCAACACCAAAGAAATACAAACAATTATAAGAGAATATTATAACCAATTATATACCAAAAAATTAGGCAATCTGGAAGAAATGAATAAATTCCTAGAAGCATATAAACTACTAAAATTGAAATAGGAAGAAATAGAAAACCTAAACAAACCCATAGCCACCAAAGAAATTGAAAGTGTAATAAAAAAATCTCCCAAAAAATAAAAGTTCAAGGCTGGCTGGCTTCCCAGGGGATTTCTACCAAACATTTAAAGAAGAATTAATACCTATTCTTCTGAAACTTTTCCAAAAAATAGAAATGGAAGGAAAACTTCCAAACTTATTCTATAAGGCCAGTATTACCTTGATCCCCAAATTGGACAAAGACCCCACTAAAAAGGAGAATTACAGACCAATATCCCTGATGAACATAGATGCAAAAATTCTCCACAAGATACTAGCTAATAAGATCCAACATTACATTAAAAGGATTATTCACCAAGACCAAGTGGGATTTACTCCTGGGCTGCAAGGGTGGTTCAACCTCTACAAATCAATCAATGTGATACACCACATTAATAAAAGAAAGGATAAGAACCATATGATCAGGGTACCAGGGTGGCTCGCCAGTTAAGTGTCTGCCTTTGGCTCAAGTCATGATCCAGGGTCCTGAGATTAAGCCCAGTGTTGGGCTCCCTGCTCACCTCCCTCTACTTCTACCCCCCCCACACACTCATGCTCTCTCTTTCTCTTTCTCTCTCTCAAATAAATAAATAAAATCTTTTAAAAAAAGAACCATATGATCCTCTCAATAGATGCAGAAAAAGCATTTGACAAAATACAGCATCCTTTCTTGATAAAAACCCTCCACCATGTAGGGATAGGAACATATCTCAACATCATAAAGGCCACATACAAAAGACCCACAGCTAATATCATCCCCAATGGGGAAAAACTGAGAGCTTTTCCCCTAAGGTCAGGAACATGACAGGGATGTCTACTCTCACCATTGTTGTTCAACATAGTACTGGAAGTTGGGCACCTGGGTGGCTCAGTTGGTTAAGCGACTGCCTTCGGCTCAGGTCATGATCCTGGAGTCCCAGGATCGAGTCCCACATCGGGCTCCCTGCTCAGCAGGGGGTCTGCTTCTCCCTCTGCCCTCTTCCCTCTCGTGCTCTCTGTCTCTCATTCTCTCTCTCTCAAATAAATAAATAAATAAAATCTTTAAAAAATAATAATAATAATAAAAAAAAACATAGTACTGGAAGTCCTAGCTTTAGCAATCAGACAACAAAAAGAAATAAAATGCATCTGAATTGGCAAAGAAGTTAAACTTTCACTCTTCACAGACAACATGATACTCTGTAGAAAACCTGAACAACTCTACCAAAAAACTGCTAGAACTGATATAGGAATTCAGCAAAGTCGCCAGATATAAAATCAATGCACAGAAGTCTGTTCCATTTTTATACACTAACAATGAAGCAGCAGAAAGAGAAATCAAAGAAATCAATCCTGTTTACAATTGCAACAAAAACCATAAGATATGTAGGAATAGACCTAACTAAAGAGGTAAAAGATCTGTACTCTGAAAACTATAGAACACTTATGAAAGAAATTGAGGAAGACACAAAGAAATGGAAAAACGTTCCATGCTCATTGGAAGAACAAATAATGTTAAAATGTCTATGCTACCTAAAGCAATCTACACATTCAATGCAATCCCTATCAAAATACCACCAGCATTTTTCACAGATCTACAATTTGTATGGAACCAGAAAAGACCACGAATAGCCAAAATAATGTTGAAAAAGAAAACCAAAGCTGTAGGCATCACAATTCCAGACTTCAAGCAGTATTACAAATCTGTAATCATCAAGACAGTATGGTACTGGCACAAAAACAGACACATAGATTAACAGAACAGAAAAGAGAACCCAGAAATGGACCTTCATCTCTATGGTCAATGAATCTTCGACAAAGCAGGAAAGAATATTCAATGGAAAAAAGACAGTCTCTTCAGTAAATGGTGCTGGGAAAATTGGACAGCCACATGCAGAAGAATGAAACTGGATCACCTTCTTACACCATACATAAAAATAAACTTAAACTGGATAAAGATCTAAAAGTGAGACAGGAATCCATCAAAATCTTAGAGGAGAAAACAGACAGCAACCTCTTTGATCTCGGCCTCAGCAAATTCTTCCTAGACATGACTCCAGAGGCAAGGCAAAGAAAAGAAAAACTGAACTATTGGGACTTAATCAGGATAAAAAGCTTTTGCACAGCAAAGGGAACAATCAACGAGACTAAAAGAAAACCTTTGGAATAGGAGAAGAAATTTGCAAATGACATATCAGATAAAGGGCTAGTATCCAAAATCTGTAAAGAACTGATCAAACTCAATACCCAAAATACAAAACAAAACAAAACAAAACAAAAAACAGTCAAGAAATGGGCAGAAGACATGAACAGACATTTCTCCAAAGAAGACATACAAATAGCTAACAGACACATGAAAAAATGCTCAACATCACTCAGGGACATAGAAATTGAAATCACAATGAGATACTACCTCATACCTGTCAGCATGGCTAAAATTAACAACTCAGGAAATGACAGATGTTGGCGGGGATGTGGAGAAAGGGGAACCCTCTTGCACTGTTGGTGGCAATGCAAGCTGGTGCAACCACTCTGGAGAACAGTATGGAGGTTACTCAAAAAGTTAAAAATAGAACTACCCTATGACCCAGCAATTGCACTACTAGGTATTTATCCAAAGGATACAAACATAGTGATTCAAAGGGACACATCCACCCCAATGTTCATAGCAGCAATGTCCATAATAACCAAAATATGGAAAGAGCCCAGAAGTCCATCAACAGATGAATGGATAAAGAAGATGCTGTATATATATTTACAATGGAATATTACTAAAAAAAAAAAAAAATGAAATCTTGCCATTTGCAATGATGTGGATGGAACTAGAATGTATTATGCTAAGTGAGACAAAACAGAGAAACACTAATACCATACGATTTCACTCACATGGAATTCAAGAAACAAAACAGATGAACACAGGGGAAGGGAAGAAAAAATAAAATAGGACAAAAACAGAGAGGGAGACGAACCATGACAGACTCTTAACTATAGAGAACAAACTGAGGGTTGCTACAAGGGAGGTTGGGGGGGGTAGGGATGGAGTAATTAGGTGATAGGTATTAAGGAGGGCACTTGATGTAATGAGCCCTGGGGGTTATATGCAACCGATGGATACCTAAACTCTACCCTGAAATTAATAATACATTATATGTTAATTATCTTGAATATAAATTTAAAAAAAAATGAAAATAATCTAAATGTTCATAGTAGTAGAACAAGTAAATTGTAGTATATTCGAATTATGGAGAACTACACAGCAATGAGAATGAACTGCTCTATGCAATAGCATAGATTAATTTCACAAACATACTATTGAACTGATGAAGACAGTTATAGAAGGATGCATATGGTATGATTCCACTTATATAAAGTAGGAAGAGGAGAAAGCTGTCTAAGCTCTTAGAGATATGGACAGTGTCTGTCTAGGGAGGAGCAGGGTCTAGGAGCAGGGTGAGGAGACCTTATGGAGAGTGGCAATGTTCTACTACTTGACCTGGATGATAGTTACTTGCATATATTCACATTGTGAAAATTTATTCAAAGGTACACATTTGTTTATGCATGTTATAGGACAACAATGAAATGTACTTCAATTTTTTTTTTCCAAACTCTGATCTATAGTTAGTATGTATGCAGCTCAAATTCTTTCAGTCTCTCTACAAATTTTTATACATGAAAAAATAAATGGACTGATAGTGGTAGAATGGCAAAAATCCAAATCATTGAAGACAATAACCACAATAATAATAAATTAGCTTTCAGGAAAATACAAAACAAGAATTAAAACAAAATATTTGATTCAATTAAAGAAAAAATTTTAATGTCTCACTTAATAAAATCTAATTACAGTGCAGATCTATCCATTTTTTATTCACTGAAGACACCAAGCTAAGCATGTGTACCTAAACAGCACTTCATTATCTTATATTCCTGCCTTTAAACTTTCCATTAGGGTATTGTTTTGCTCTTTTCCCCTTTTCTTATGAAAAATAAAAACAGTGATATCAAGTTGTACTCTTTTTTTCTTTTTTTTTTTTTTTTTTAAGATTCTGAAAACCCTGTCACCTGCTTTTTTTCTGGAGAAGGATAAAGGGAGGAGAGAAAATATTCACTTGAATTTGAGGGGCAGCTTAATGGGAAGCAACAGTAGCAACAATTTTAGGCCTCAAAGGCTCCTCTCTGATCACAAGGGAATGCTGAAACTTCCTTGTTTGAAGATTGAAGAGTTTAATTTAGAGGGAAGCGACTCAAGTTCCAGGCCCACAACACCTGCTCTGGACGAGTGACGGTGGCCGATTATGCCAACTGGGATCCAGCGGTCATGAGGTCTGGACAGGTCAAGAAAGCCGTCGCCAATGCTGTGCAGCAGAAAGTAAAATCTCTTTGTGGCTTGGAAGCCTCCCAGGTTCCTGCAGAGGAAGCTCTTTCTGGGGTTGGTGAGCCCTGTGACATCACTGACAGCCTTGATGAGATGGATGCCCAGGAGGACAGCATCCGTGAGAGAACCGCCTCCTGAACAAAGAAAAGCAAGAGGCACAAAGACCTGGACGGGGCTGGAGGAGAAGAGTATCCCATGGATATTTGGCTATTGCTGGCCTCCCATATCCATCCTGAGGACACTGGATTTTTCCCTGATTTGTAAGAAGGCCTGAACTGTTACTTGCACTGCTGCCTTTTGGACTATGTTGTACCGAACCACTACACTCTGGATGCCTCTCTGCCTTTGCACCTGTTACCAGAGTCAGTGGAGAAGCTGTGCTGTCTGTGTGATCTGATCTCTATACCTTATGTGTGAGCCCTTTGCTACTCCAATCTCCAAGAATCCAGCCATTCCAGAATTCCAAGTGCTTACTTTTCTGGTGCAGAAAGATTGTTGGGAACAGACAGGAACCAATGTGGAAATTCAACTTTGAGTTCAAAAAACAGTCCCCTAGATTAAAGAGCAACTGTATGAGAGGGTTGCAGCCTCCCATTCAGTACGAATATGTTCGTACCAACCCAGACCAGGACTGCTGCCTACTGCAGGTCACCACCCTCAATTTCATCTTTATTCCAATTGTCATGGGAATGATATTTACCCTGTTTACTATCAATGTGAGCACGGATATGCGGCATCATTGTGTGAAACTGGAGTTCCAAGATTCTCCTGTCCATGGTGGTCGGAAACTGCACAGTGAACAGGGTCCGCAAGCCATCCTGGACCCAGTGCACAGCGTTGAACTCTTTGACTGGTGGCATCCTCAGTATCTGTTCTCCCTGAGAGCATAGTTACTGCTTCCTGTCCCTGAAGGCAGCCCTGAGCTAGGCCAGTCCATTAGTAATCAGATTCCAGTTTGGAAGGGGTGTCTGGATTGTATATCTGGTTAGTAATGCATATGCTTTTCTGGTTCCCGGGGTTCCTGTTAGGGGAAGGAGAAAGACTGAATCAAGAGGAAAAACAACTATGATTTATAAACATATTTTAATGTAAAAATTTGCATTTGAAAGGAGAAATCTGGCCCTATTTTCTGTGTTCAACCCATTTGGTGCTATTGAGTTTGCTGTTCTTTATTCTTTCATCCTATCAAGTTGTACTCTTAACTAAATTTGATCTTGTGAAGCAATCCACACCTATTGTTTCATCTGTAGATGGAATGGGTTTAGCCTAAATTCTTTATCCAGGTCGCAGGCAAAGATTTCAGGTAATATTTGCCTCAGGACACGTTCCCTGTGGTGATTGTAATTGGAGAGTGCAGCTGTGGACTCTAAGGCAGTCCTTTTCGCTGTAATCCTTTCCACATGGTATTCACACAAAACTTCTTTAGTTTTCAGAGGCGGCAAGTCTTTGCCCAAACTAGTGCAGTTTGTGGTTCTCTCTTCAGGTTCACTTCATCCTTGCTGTCTTTGATCAAAAAACCTCCTGCTTTCAAAATGCCTTAGGCAAGGTGGGTCTGACAGCCACTGTTGTTTTCCTAGCACCTCTCAACTCTTCTCCTTCTTTTGAAGCTATAACTCATTGTGCCCAGGAAGTACAGGATTTGTGTCTGCCCTCTCTCTTTGGCCCTCTCCTATTTGACCTAGCCACACAGCTGGTGGGATGTCACATTTGGCATCCTGAAGAGTGTTAGTATTATTTCAAGCCATTTTCATCCTTCAGAGGCAGGACTGGCTTATCAAGTGAGATGCATTGGGATATGCTATGGGAACAGAGTACTAGGGAAGGAAGAGACTATCTGATGCCACTTTATTCATTGTGCGGTAGGTATTTTGGAAAATATAACTGCTACTGTAAAAGAGTAGGAAAGAAACCTAGGAAAGAAACCAACTCAGTTTGGTTCAACCAACTATGAACTCAGTCAATCCTTATCTCCAATGTGTGTGGCACAATAAACTCAGAAGTGGCCTAAAGACAGAGAACAAGTAGGCCACTCACACTTAACCTAGCACAGCAGAAGAGAATTCTCTTCTGGCCTCTTGGCTACAGCCAGATCTATATGTGACAAAACTGGTTCCAAGGAGAATATTGTATTTAACATGTATTGAGTGCTCACAATGCACACGGCACTGTTTCTAACACTTCATCTGTACTGTCTTATTTAATCCTGTGATAAATCTGTGTATTATAAAATTTTAATATGCCCATTCTGGAGATCTGAAAACTGAGGCTAAGATAAGTTTAGTCACAGGCCCCAAAACACACAACATGCAACTTTTGGAACTGAGATTCCCGTGCTGGCAGGGCTTACTCTAGAGTCTGAGTACTTGGGCTAGAGTTGCCTCTAGGTGATGAAGACAAAATGAAATATATCAGTTCTTTGACTCCAGTGCTTCTGAAATGGGGATGCGAAAATCCTAATGAAATGGTAGGAAAAATCTCCCTCTCTGTATTAGTTTCCAAAGGCTGTCGTAACAAAGCACCCCAAACTAGGTGAGGTTCAATAACTTGCCCAATATTGCAGCATTCGTGTGTGTAGCCAGGATCAAAACCTAGGTAGTCTGATGCCAAATCCTTGTGTATTAGTTTCCTGTGATTGCTGTAACAACCTGCCACAAATTGGGAGGCTTAAAATAACAGGCATTTATTATCTCATAGTTTTGAAAGCTAGAAGTCTCAAATCAAAATATCAACAGAGCCACGTCCCTCTGAAACCTGTCAAGGAATTCTTAGTTGCCTTTTCCTAGCTTCTGGTAGTTTCCCATCAATCTTTGGCAATCCTTTGCTTGCAGCTGCACAGCTCCATCTATGCCTTCACCATCACGTGGCATTCTCTTGGGATGCATCTGTTATCACATGGCTGCCTTCTGTATAAGGATGCCAGTCATCTTGGATTAGGTGCCCACCTCACTCCAGTATGACCTTATCTCAACTTAACTACTTACGTCTGCAATAATCCTAGGTCCAAATAAAATCATATTCTGAAGTAATTAGGGTTAGGATTGCAACATGTCTTTTTGAACAATTCAAATTCTCTCCTTCACACTCTCAAAGCCCTGAATCTTAAAATCTTTTAAGCTATATTACTCCATATGTGTTCGCAGGTTCACATGGATTACCTGCTTATTAGAATATGAGGTGTCAGGAGGGTTAATAGCTACCACATCTTACATCTTTTTACCTGTTGCCTATTTTTTAATAGTCTAACACAGGAACTTAAGCAACTAACATATTTTTGAGTGACTAGATGATTTTTCTGCATGACTATACTAGGTATATATTGCTGCATAACAAATTTTGCAGTTTCTCTGGTTAAAAAATCCAAATGAATTTTAAATTAGGTCATATCTTTCAACATAATTTTATTTTGCACTTATTATGGTAACTATCTATAAATATGAACCTCAATAAATTAATTAGGATTTTAAAGTGAGACAAAATAGTGATCTATATGCTAACAGTGTAAAGAGCACACCATGGGTTCAATTATACATAGATTTCACTTAGTCAGCATTTTCTATAAGAAAAGCACTGCACACAGCATTGTAGGGGACACGAAATAAGTAAAACATTGTTCTTGTCTTGGAAGATTTTACATTCTAACAGCAAGAAAGCAGCATCTGAAAAGCAGAGAAAAAAAACTAAAATAACAAACAACAAAGTGTTACACTAATTATACCAAATCCATGTACTAACTATTCTAGTTTGGTTAATCCAATAGGATTTCCATTCAAGAAAATAGCTTTTAATTGTTGAAGACAAAATGCTTAAATTCCTGAGCAACAAAGACTCTTCAGTAGCTTTAACTATTAGGCCATGTCTAAATACTTGTGTCATTTCAATTGTTGTTTCAGATTAGTGTTCTGTTATAACTGTTTTATAATGGTAAAGGAAACTTAAATAACCTACTTATTTACACAGGATATCATGTATCATTCTCTGTATCTGTATATAAAATTCATATTCTTGTTGAAAATTGTTAAATCGACACTTTCGTATAGATAAAAGAAAGGAAAAGTTTATATTCCTGACACCTTTACTCTTCCCTAAACTTAACCCTTCCCAATCCTCTTTACTTTTCTAATTTTAGGAGTAGAATTATCCAAACAAGTTCTAGATTTCCCAGGGTATGGTTATTCAGCATATTATTTTGAAACCACTTAAAAGCATAAAGTTGAACAGAAATCAAAATGGCTGCACTAATGTTTCAGCAAAGCTTGATTTTAAAGATTTTATTTTATTTTATTTATTATGTATTTGTTAGAGAGAGAAAGAGCAAGCACAAGGAAGGGGGAGCGGCAGGCAGAGGGAAAAGCAGGCTCCCTGCTGAGCAAGGAGCCTGCTGCCAAACTTGATCCCAGAACCTTGGGATCATGACCTGAGCAGAAGGCAGATGCTTAACAGACTGAGCCACCCAGGCGTGCCAGCAAATCTTGATTTTAGAGTAACCGTTTTCCTCTCTTCCACAAGCCTCCCCTCCTACTTTCTTAGCCTTTTGTTTCAGGAATCTCTGGTACCACTATGAAGACATGACACATGAGGCTGAGAGCACGTACATAATTCCTGCTAGATCCTGTATTTCCCTATAAAACCTCCCCAGCCCCTTCTTCCAGGTGGGTTTGGAGTTTTGAAGTCCTTAGCCAGTTGCAGCCTCCTTTTTCCGGCAAAGCAATAAAGCTATTGTTCCTCTTTATACCCAAACTGTCTTTGTGTTACATGTTTCAACTCCAGAACACAGAGGTTGGTTTTCAACAACAATTTGAGTACTTATTATGTCCTAAACATTAATAAATATGGAAACAGGACAGATAAAATCTTATCCTTCATAGATCATACAGCCTATTGAAGGAATCAGGCAACTAAACCAAAACAACAACAAAACAATGGGAAAGAAGAGCAATGAATCAGTAAAATCAAGACAACGTGTGATGATGGGTCCAGTAAAGAAAAATGCATGGTGCCATAGAAGTAACAGAGAAGGACTGGCTTGCAAGTGGATAATATTTCAGACAAAGCAATCACAGAGGAGATCATTTAATCTGAAATGATAAGGTTGAAAAAAAGGACAGTCAAGTCAAGAAGAAGGAGAAGTAAATGTCCAGAAGGAAGAAATGGCATGTATAAAGATCTCAAGTATCTTTAGACTTTGAGTCTAAAGACTCATACGGTTAGTATGTTGAGGAACTCAATGATGTCAGTTAAACATGTTTATAAAGGATAGGGATAAATTACTTGACCTCTTGGATAGGAATTCCAGTTGAAGGTTGCTAGATTCCACGAGGGACATATTATTCAGTGGCCCCAGTGTTCTGTTTAGAAGAGAAAATATGCTATGTCTCTACAGAAATCATGTAGTAAAAAAAAAAAAGCATAAAAGACACAATGTAAGGCTCTTAACTCTTTCAGAGGCCATTCTCTCAGTCCAATGATTGTGAAAAGTCATTCATTTAATGAACTGTTTTTAGGCATTTGCTATTGTTTATCATACAGCTACTCTATGCCACATGCCAATCTAAACATGTTATAAGACTCTTCCATTTAAATCTCTAATATAGGGGCGCCTGGGTGGCTCAGTTGATTAAGTGTCTGCCTTCTGTTCAGATCATGATCCAAGACCCTGGGATGCAGCCCCATATCAGGCTCCCAACCTGCTTCTCCCTCTCCCTCTGCCGATCCTCCTGCTTATGTGCTCTCCCTCTCTCCCTCTTTCTCTCTCTCAAATAAATAAATAAAATCTTTAAAAAAAATTTAAAAAATAAGTCTCTGATTAATCCTATGAAGGAGATACTATTAAAATCCCTGGTTTATAGATGAGAAAACAGAAGTCTAGACTTCTTGCCTAGTTTTACATAAATAATTATAAGCTATAGTGATAACGTTGAAATCTTAAAAGTTTGAAATTATTATCTGCACTGTTATGTAGTATACATTGCAAAGTAGTATGTGGGTACACACAGAAACCAATTAAGACAAGATTCCTGATATGCAGAGAATGTTACAAAGAATCGAACTAAAAGATAAACATGAGGTGCAGGAGAATGAGATACAAAAAGTCAACAAAGAGCTGGGGAGGGGTAGGGAGAAGTAACCAACTGTGTAAAACTTATTGACACATAGAATAGGAATCTACAACATTTGAATTTGGATAGTTCTACATTGTCTTTGCCTGCTCCTGACTTCATATTTTTTGTTTAACTAATGCCATTTGATTATTATGGGATAAATAATTATTGAAAATCTCTATAGTAGTCACACATTAAGAAACAAAAACAAATCTAATTAGAATTTTTCTACAAGAAATAGCTCATCAAACAGTAATGTATGGAAAACTTGGCTTTATTTATCTCTTTAAAACATGAAAAAAATGAAAGCCAGCACTAAAAATTTGCTGACTAATATTCTAATAATGGAATAATTCATAGTCAATTGTAAATTCTTAATGATTCATAAAGAAAAGTGAGTTAAATACACATTTTAGAAAGCATATATTACCAGCTATTGGTTATATGATTACTTAAATAATAAACATAGAGAAAGAAGATGAAATTCCAGTGTTTAGTAATAAATACATATTACATTTCACTAAATTATATTTATTTCAATACACCACAATTTCATATACATATATCTATATTTGTATATACATACACACACATGTATATAATAGTGATAATTTTACCTTATAATTTCAATGAGAGACATTTAAAAATTATGGATTCTATGTACAAAAATGCATGCAGAATCAGAACATGTATAGATACATAATTTATTACTTAAATAAATTACAGAAGTGCCCCCAAAGTGAAATAAATTCAACTAGGATATATTAGAAAACCAGTTGAAAAGATGGAGTATGTTTAACCAAAGAAAGTGGACAGTTTAAACCATGAGGAAAATGAAAGCATTTTAAAGATTCTGAAACAGAGCTTTTGTTGTGTTTTGACTTTCTGCTCTGTAAAAGCAAATGAAGACCAACCAAATGAGAAAAGCAAAGGCTATTTATTTAGGGCTTGCTTTAGCGAGGAAGTCAGCCACTGTCCCCCGTGTTTCGGCAGAGACTCGGAGGCAGGCAGAGGAGTGGGGATGTTTTATTGTGGTTAAAAGGGAAGGCTGCAGAGATACCCTGATTGGAAGTTGTTGGCCTGGGGAAGCTGTAGGTACACCAACTAGATGGGGCATTCGATGTGATTGGTTAGGGGTGCACATTTGGCTTTCTCTGATTAGTACTAAATTGGAAGTGGGAACAAAGATTAAAGAAGCTGTCAGTTATTAACTAAATCCTGGTCATTTGGGGCCTCATTTGCGGACAAACGCCATGGAAATTATTGTTTAGCTTCCTGGATTGTTATGAAAGATAGCTATCTGACTTCCCATAAGTCTAACTTGCAGCAGGTTGATTTCCTGTGTTGTTTATTGTATATAAGAGATTTAGCTTCCTGGGCAGGTTGCTATAGGTTGTGGGTCAGAGTTCTATTCTTATGTTGTCCTAACGTTGTCTATTTCTATATTTAGTGTCTCAGCTCTTCAGTTGTTTTTCTTTCTCTCCAATTAGTTTCTCTCCAATTAAAAATAAGGAAAATATAAGTGGTGTCAAATGCTGATACTTGAAACTCAAATGCAGTTTTTGGTTTGTGTGTATGTGTCTGTGTAGCTGTATCTATAATGTTGACCAGTTTTCTCTTTGCAACCTAGAAAATACAACTGTTTCACAAATAAACACTAAGAGCTTTTTGCCAATGATAGTGTGTATAATAGAATAATATTGAACTGTGTTTCTCCTGATAATAGTACAGCTTAGATCTTTTATTTCTTTTGCATTTTTCTAAATTTGCAGACTGTAAGAGTACAAAGGGGAGGCTGCCAAAAGAAGGAAGGAAGTATAATTAGATTTAACTTGCCCACTGAATTGGAAGATATTCTATTCCCGGAGGCTCTCTGAAAAGTTGTAAAATTCCAGGCTATATGAGTCTTGATTGCTATAATTAACATATGTGAAGTCTTTCAGATGTGTCCAGAAGTAAGTGCATCTATTGGAAACTACCTTCTAGGGCTTTTAAGTAAAGGAAAGTTGACTCCATAGACTATAGCTCTCCATAAATGCCTACCTATTATCAAGGTCACAAGTTGATACATAATCACTAAACTGGACCTATTTTTTTTAATGAATTGTAGGCACTTAACTGTGGGAGGAAGGGAACTACATAGTCTTTAGAAAGCTATTTCATTTCCACTCTCATGAAGACAGGGAATCTATATATGTGATGCAAAAATTGTCCTTAATAAAAATAGGAAAGATATGAATTTAGTGCCATTGTATTGCCTATAAGGTGACTGTTACTGTATATTGTCTCTGTTCCTTTCTGGTCTATGTTACTTTTAGGCTCTCACTTTGCTTAGAGGACCCCTTTCAATATTTCTTGTAGGGCTGGTTTCATGTTTGCAAATTCCTTTAGTTTTTGTTTGTCCTGGAAGCTTTTTATCTCTCCTTTTATTTTCAGTGATAGCCCAGCTGGATATAGTATTCTTGGCTGCATGTAGTGATCTGAAGGGGTACTGCACCCCAATGTTTATAGTAGCAATGTCCACAATAGCCAAACTATGGAAAGAGCCAAGACGTCCATCAACAGATGAATGGATAAAGAAGAAGTGGTATATATATACAATGGAATATTATGCAGCCATCAAAAAAACCAACCTCTTGCCATTTGCAATGACATGGATGGAACTAGAGGGTATTATGTTAAGTGAAATAAGTCAATCAGAGAAAGACATGTATCATATGACCTCACTGATATGAAGAATTCTCAATCTCAGGAAACAAACAGGGTTGCTGGAGTGGTGGGGGTGGGAGGGATGGGTTGGCTGGGTGATAGACATTGGGGAGGGTATGTGCTATGGTGAGCACTGTGAATTGTGTAAGACTGTTGAATCACATACCTGGTACCTCTGAAACAGATAATACATTATATGTTAAAAAAAAAAAAAAAAAGATAGTAGGAAGGGAAAATGAAGGGGGGGAAATCGGAGGGGGAGACGAACCATGAGAGACTATGGACTCTGAGAAACAAACTGAGGGTTCTAGAGGGGAGGGGGTTGGGGGGATGGGTTAGCCTGGTGATGGGTATTAAAGAGGGCACATATTGAATGGAGCACTGGGTGTTATACGCAAACAATGAATCATGGAACACTACATCAAAAACTAATGATGCAATGTATGGTGATTAACATAACATAATAAAATAAAATTTTAAAAAATTAAAAAAATAAATAAAAATAGGAAAAAATGCATCATTCAAAGACAATTTACCACAACCTCTCCAGTAAATTCAGATTTTTGTCTTTAGAGCCTTTCATCAATATGTTGACCAGTTCTGGGTGTAATTTATTTACCTTATGAGTGCAAGCAAGATGTACTTAAAAAAATATTGTATTGGTTTAGGGATCAGAAGGTCACAGTTCCAGAGGTTATTCTCATACTACCTGAATAGCCTCAGTTTCTCCATCTGTAAATAAAGTGACTATATTTGATAACTTTAAATATTCTAAAAGATTTCTAGATATTTATATAGAGAAATTTTAATCTTGATTTTTAATCTTAATATCTTAAAAAATACTTTCTACTATTAAATTTGTGATTCTACAGTCTCTATTCTATCTCCTTTTTTTATTTAGCCATGTTAATAATATGAATTATACATAATATAAATAAGTTCTCTTTCTAAAGAAATTACACTCTAGTTATGAACCGTATGTATATGCTAACTTAGATATGCTAACATTTACAAACACTATAATATTCACTACAAAATTATATATCTCCCATCCAAGTACTAACCAGGCCCGACCCTGCTTAGCTTCTGAGATCAGACGAGATCGGGCGCGTTCAGGGTGGTATGGCCGTAGACCAAAATTACATATCAAGTTCTATAAAAATATGTTCATTGAAGAAAACCCAAAGACTTTTTTTGTTTTTTTGTTTTTTTCAGAGAGAAATATAATAAAGGAAAGATGGATTAGGAGTAGTTTCTTGTTTTTAGTAGATATATGAAATTTAAAGCCTTTCCAAGGGAGTAAATTTCAGTGCTTAAAATATTTCTCAAAGTTTAACTTCTACAACAAATAGACATTCCTTTTTATTACTAAGTAGCATTTCATGTAGCATTTCCTTATATGGGTGTACTACAGTTAGTTTATCCATTCACTGGTTGAAAGACAAGAGCTTTGTTTCTAATACTTGGCTACTAAGAATAAAGCTGCTATACATGCTTATCAACATATTTATACATCTTTTTAGAAGTTATTGTATTAAGGTTTACCATGTACATTTTAACTTAAAGTCTACCTTCAAATAGTATTATATCACTTTCTATGTAGCTAAGAACCTTGTCATAATATATCCTAATTCCACAACCCATCTTGTGTTATTTTACTCTTACACATGCTAAAACACACAGCATATTGCTAAAATTTTTTGTGTCAGTTATCTTTCAGTGCTTTACAATTCTTTTAATCTACAGAATTGAGCTTTATCTTCCTTTATATCCTTCCCAATGTTATTTATTTCTTTGCACCCCATGTTTTAGCTTATTATATTCTTTCTATCTGAAGAATGTTCTCTAACACTTTTAATTTTCTTAGTTTTTGTTTTGATTGAGAAAGTCTCATTTTTGAAAGACACTTTTCCTGAGTAGATTACTTGGGGGTGTTTGTTTTTTTTTGTTTGTTTTTTCCCTTTTGTTTTTTTCCCTGCTTTCAGCACTTTAAAGGTGTTAGCCCATTGTCTTCTGTATAGCATGATTTTTGAAGCTATAGTTCCTATCTTTGTTTTTCTAATATGTAATATTTTCCCCCTTCACTGTCTGCCTTCAATATTTTTTTGTTTTGTTACAGCAGTTTAAATATATCTAGGTTTTGTTTGTATTTTTAATCTTGGGAGAGTACTTATGCTGCTTGGTGACCTCTGAGCATCCTATTATCAGTCATTAATTTTGGAAGTCTGTCATTATGTGTTCAAATACTTCTGTATTGTTCTCTTTCTCTCCTCTTTTGGAGAATCCAGTTATACATATGTTGGGATGTTTGAACTAGTTCCACATCAATAAGATATTCAGTTCTTTTTGTTTCTTTTTTTCCTCCTTGTATTTCAGGAGGAGTAATTTCTATTGACCTATCTTTAAGCTCACTGATTCTTTCCTGTGTCAAGAGTAGTGCTAAGCATTTTTATTTCTGTTAATGTGTTTTTTTCCCTAATATCTTCTTCTGCTCCTTTCTTCTAATTCCCATCATTCTGGAATTATGCATCTGGTCTTGTATATAGTCTACCCTTTCCATTAGAGTCTTTAGCATATTAATTATAGTTACTTTAAATTTCTCCTCTGATAATTACAACATATATGCCATATCCAAGTCTAGATCTGAAGATTGTTTGCCTATTCTGACCATGTCTTTACTTTCCTTTAAAAACGCCCCACAATTTTTACTGAAAATCAAACATATTGTGTAGGAGAGTAGAGAAGGAGGTAAATAATTTCTATACTCAGAAATGATATGCCTTCCCTTTTTCTTTCTTTCTTTCTTTCTTTCTTTCTTTTTTTTTTTTTAACAATTGGGTTTGAATTCATTTAGTCGGGAGTTTAGAGAGGGAGTGATATTTGTTACTCTGATGGATGTAACTTGTCTTGTATGTGGAGTGGGTGTCGGTTTATAATGTCTGCTTGATTATGAGGTTTAAGTTTTTCAGGTATTTCCTTTATGTGCCTCACAGAGTGCATCTTTGTGTGCTGATGTTCTGCTCCTATCCCTCTCTCAACAATATTCTGAGGTTACTTGTTATTCAAAACTTCATAGATTCCTGGTACTGGGCTGAAGATTTGTTCTTACGAGGCCATATTCTTGGGCATATGTCATGTGCCTGTGTTAGGAGAATGTGGGCTTCCAGTTCTGTTGCTCCATTTATGGTTGTGAGCTCAGCATGTAATCCTGCCCTCCCTCCCCTGCCCTTCCTTACAGAAGTAAGAGTAGGAAAAATCCTTGCAAATTCCATTTCCTAGCTGCAGTACATTTTCAACTGAGGGCAGCAGTGATGGTTTTTCTCCCACCCCACACATTAATTTTTTTTTTTCTTTAAATGAATGGGAAAAATGGATCTAGATGGAGTTTCTTGCCCCTCTCACATGGCCACTTCTATTCCCCTCCCTCAGGTCTGTACCACAATAAAAAATTCTCAGGTCTTCTTTCAATTTTTTTCTATGAATATTTGGTGGAGTTTGTGGAGAAAGACCCTGACAGAAGGTGTAGTTCCTCCCAATTTCTTGAGTCCCCAGAGTTTCAGACTCTCTCATCTGCCTGTATTTGGCATTCATCAAGTTGTCAATTCTCCTAGTTGCACTCTTTTTATTGGTGTCCAGTCATGTTGGTCTCAAGTACGAGCATGCTCATTGTTTTCTCTGTCCCTGCAGGAAACGATGGCTAGGACAGTTGTTTGCTCTGCAACATCAACTCTCTCTTGGGTTCGGCACAAGTGGTGATTTTGATGTTGGTTGTTTTAAGCAGGGCATTGATGTTTTAGCTCTACATCCCATACAGGAAGCTGAATACCATGGGTTTTTGAAGATAAAATGAGATAATAAAAATAATGAATTTATACTTATAAGTTGCATGCTGTGTAAAGTGCTGTTTACATGCATCATCTCCTTCATTGTCACAGTAATACTGTAAAATTATTATTTTCATTTTCCAGATAAAGTAAGGGATGTATACAGAGAATATTTCACTTGCCTAAATTGCTACATGAAGAGTAGAAACTCAGCACTGTCCCCATATTCCACACCATTAAGAATTAAAACTCTGGTTTCTATCATATGAGCAAGTATGTGAAAGCCATATAAGAGAGCTTATGACTGTACTCAGTAATTGCCCAGCAAACACTTTCATCATATCTCCGTTATTCTTTGTTTCAGGTTCTTGTTGACATTTATTGTCATCTCAAATTGTCAATGTCCATCAAAAGCAATTCTTGTTTTTTTTTGCAAGCCTTTCCAATATTTTTTTTTTTTAACACTGTCACTTCGTGACACATTTTATTCAGCAGGATTTTAGTTCACAAATAGAATCTAAGTCATTATTGATTTATTTTTCTCTTTCTATGGGGGAAATAAGCTTTCCAACCTGTGTTTTATTTTTAGAGGTTAATAATCAGATTGAGTGGTTAATGGGGATGCTTGCTTCTTGTGGTTACTGTGCACAGAGCTGAAGCTTCCGGCCATTTAGGAAGGCATCCAGTGTAAGGGTATTCTATTTCCCCTTTAGATGATAAGAAACGATTATACAAGCAATAGAGAAATAAATATTCCGAGGGTATTTATAGGAGCTGAGCTATGCAGTTTTGACCTAAGATATTTCCCAGAACAACAGCTTAATCTAACACTGATGATTTATAAGGGCTTAGACTGGCCTCTTGAAACCACAAGTCTGTGACACTGATATCTTTAATTTCCTTTTGTTCTTTCCTAGGCTAACCTTATCATTTTCAAGCACCAACTGGTCACAGGGAAAGAAATGCAAGTTGGAGCATTTAATTTACCCTGAGACTATTTTGGGAGACCCCCCTCTTGATCCAATCAGAATTCCAGATATTTTACTTTACTATGAGGCTTTGTTTACATGTCTTGTCATGGAACAGGACTCTTAAAATTCTTATTAGGACACAGTTCAATTTTAACCTTCCGAGACATAATGGATTTTGATTAATTAATAAGCTAATGGACTCAAATAATTTTTTATTCATTTTGACAATCATTGTATGGACTTCCAACTTTGATTTGAGTGGTTTTTCTCATAAATATGCCAATCTCAGTGGTTACCCTTTTCATTTCAGAATAGTCTTTTGTTTTATGCATTTTTCTTTTTTTTTGTAAAAATTTAATTATTTATTTTAGAAAGAGAGAGCATGAGTGAGGGGAGGGGCATAAGGAGATGTAGAATCTCAAGCAGACTCTCCACTGAGTGCTGAGCCCAGCACAGGGCTTGATCCCTGGACCCTGAGATCATGACCTGAGCCACCCAAGTGCCCTGCATTTTTCTTTTTTTTAATGCCTCATTTGTTTCTTTAAATCTTGTGGCTATTTATATGGTATTTTATTTTCAAGAATAAGATTTCTTGGGATGCCTGGGTGGCTCAGTTGGTTAAGCATCTGCCTTAGGCTCAGGTCATGATCCCAGGGTCCTGGGATCGAGTCCCCAATCAGGCTCCTTGGTCAGCGGGGAGCCTGCTTCTCCCTCGGCCTGCTGCTCCCCCTGCTTGTGCTCTCTCTCTCTCTCTGACAAATAAATAGATAAAGTCTTAAAAAAAAAAAAAAAGATTTCTTACCTAAAAGTTACTCAACCAAATCTAAACAATCATTTCATTTACATTCTATATTTATTTTATGTAGAATACAAGGATTGGCTAATATTTTTAAGAACACCTATGCTGGGGACAGAATTCCAAATGACAGTCACCTTTGTATAATCATTTCCCCCTGTGTAGATGGAACCTATGAACATGATATCACTTCTGTGATTACATTACCTTCTATGGCAAAAGGGATTTTTCAAATGTTGCTAATGTCCCAAAATGATTGACCTTAAAGTAGGGAGATTATATCTGGGTGAGCCTGACCTAATCACTTGAGCCCTTTAAATCTAGGTCTAGAGGTCAGAACTGGAGGGGTCCAGGGATTAGAAGGGAAAGAAGGACTTGATGTGCCATCACTGGCTTGAAGACTGAGGATGCCACATGGCAGGGAATGCAGGTGGCCCCCATGAGTTGAGAGTGGCCCCCTGCTAAAGACTGGCAAAGAAATGGGGACCATATAGTCTCTCACTTCAAGGAACTAAATTCTGCTAACAAGAATGAGCTTGGATGCAGAGCCTCCAGATAAGAACTCAGCTTGACTTCAGCCTTTGATACCATAAGCAGAGTTTCCAGTAATATCATGTAGGACTTCTGACCTCCAGAACTGTAAATTAATAAATGGGCGGTGTTGTAAGCCGTTAAATTTGTGCTAAATTATTATAGAGTAGTAGAAATTTGTGATGGGGCGCCTGGGTGGCTCAGTCGGTTAAGCATCTGCCTTTGGCTCAGGTCATGATCCCAGGGTCCTGGGATCGAGCCCCACATCGGGCTCCCTGCTCCGCGCGAAGTCTGCTTCTCCCTCTCCCACTTCCCCTGCTTGTGTTCCCTCTCTCGCTGTGTCTCTCTCTGTCAAATAAATAAATAAAATCTTAAAAAAATAAAAAATAAAAAAAATAAAAATTAGAAATTTGTGTTAATACATCTTGATTCTGCTTTTGTTATGATGAATATTCATTTGCCTCATTCTCTTCCTACAACTAATGATATCTACATTCTTGTTATCTGGAAATGTAATTATTTAAAAGAAAAATGTATCCATTAAGGTATATAAGTCAAACACCTATTACATAGGTAATTTACCTCATAAGAGAAGGGTCCATTCAGAGTCAAGAGACTTCTATATTTATTGCCTATTTTAATAAACATGTTTATCTCATACTTTCTAGTCTGTAAGAATCAACAGTAGATTGTAAAGGAGGGTACAGTGAAAAGTAAAAACAAAAATCTTATAGGGAAGAAAAAAAGCGAAACTGAAAAACTAGCTAAAGAGTGGCAAAACAGGGGCACTTGGGTGGCTCTGTCGGTTAAGCGTCTGCCTTCAGCTCAGGTCATGATCCCAGGATCCTGGGATCAAGCCCCCCATTAGGCACCCTGCTCACCCTCCCTCCTACTTGTGCTCTCACTCGTGCTCTCTCTCTCATGAATAAATTTTTAAAAATCTAAAAAAAAAAAAAAAAAAGACTGGGAAAACAATGCAGTTTGAAGTCACCAACTCTTAATTATACTCATTTTAAGAAGTACAAGGAGAGTCTGCCAAGCAATGGATGGGTTTAGTCTTATTTGCCAGAGTGGGTGGGCTAGATTAAATACTGAGATGAACAAATGTCTTGCTTGTTAAAGGGGATTTTAAGAAGATGCTGTCCAACAAGGATTCTGGAGTCAGATAGAGAGCTATCATTAGGAACAAATCTGTGTTGCTTTTAGCTCTTGAAATTTTGGAGTTGTTTATTACCACAGCATAACTTTGTTGTGACTGACTAGATGTACTCTTTTCTTAGTCTTCATTTTAGTTCAGTGCAACTTTATTCTTCTATTTTTTATAATAATTTTTAAAAATATTTTATTTATTTATTAGAGAGAGAGAGTGCATGAGAGAGAGATCATGAGTACTGGGGAAGGGTAGAGGAGGAGCAGATTTCCCACTGAGAAGGGAGCCTGCTGCAGGACTCGATCCCAGACTCTGGGATCATGACCTGAGTCAAAGGCAGACACTTAACTGACTGAGTCACCCAGGTGCCCTATTCTTCTATTTTTTTTTTTTACATGTAAAATACTAACATCATCCTATACCCTTTCCTTTCTTTCATCATCAAATATTCATCATTGAATCCATAACTAATCCTCTTGTTTCTATCTTCACATGTATCTACTTCTCCCCATTTACTGCTTCACCTTGATCCAAGCACTATGGCTTAGTTATCCTTTGCTGAAATTACTACATTAGCCTTCAAACTGCTTTTCATAAAGACTGACTCAGTACCTTCCCTAGAAAGTGTATATTTGGTCAGATAATCTATCATAAAATGCAGTATATGATCTTTGCATAAATAAAATGTATATTATCAGCATGCAAGGCTCTTAGCATGCAAGGCTCTTTAACATGAGGTATATTTCCACAAATAAGAGAGGTTACCTATGATATGAGAAATCACCTGGATTCTAGTCATTTTAAAACAAAAGTAGCTTATGCTAGCTGACCAGGTAAACTCAGCAGACAAAATCAATTTTATTAAAATAAGTTCTTTTAAAGAATATCTAAATATGAAAGGAAATAAGCAAAAAGAACCATGTTGTGTTGAATTATATTTGGAAATGTTAGTATTAATTTATGATTCAATAAAGGTATATAGTTTCTAAGGGCTAAGAGCTGAGAAAGGGCTAAGAAATCCATGATACCTCTGAAACAAGGAGCACATTTAGCACCCTGATTCATTTTAAAATGTCATCTCCCACTAGATGGAACCAGGATCCTTGGCAAAATGGCCAATTCCAGTATTGGGCAGGGAAAAACATATAGTGAACCCAAATAATTATTGTGCCAGAGAGAAAACAGAACTCAAAAACTAGAGAGGACATACCAAAAGGATATAGGAGCCAACTTGAATGGGCTCTCACTGATCAAATTTGGCCCATATAAGTATCAAAATCAGCAATGACAGTGATGGACTATATAATATGTCACATATATGATGTGTTCTATGAAATATTTAAAGATATTGTACCCGAATTAACAGTAACTCACACCCAGATAATTCAAATGCAAAAACTTCAATAAAGAAACTATTTATTATCAGGAAGCCTGGGTGGCTCAGTCGGAAGTGGCTGCCTTTGGCTCGGGTCATGATCCCTGGGTCCTGGGATCGAGCCCCACGTCCAGCTCCCTGCTCAGTGGAGAGCCTGCTTCTCCCTCTCTCTCTGCCTGCCGCTCTGCCTGCTTGTGCTTTCTCTCTCTGTGTCAAATAAATAAATAAAATCTTTAAAAAAAAAGAAACTATTTATTATCATCTTATCATGATGTAAAAAAATTATGGTTTATTTCTCCATCTTAGTTTTAAGAATTTGCTGACCATTCTACTAGCTACTGACTCAACCATGTGCTGCACATATCATAAGAATGTTTCAGGATTATCAGCCAACATTCTAGGTTGTAAACCCTCTTTCTTAATCAGTCATTCTAGTGACATTTTCATAATGTGGTCCTCCATAATCTTTTTATTCAAGGCTTAAAAATGCCAGTTGTTTTTTCAGTTCTTCATTTAAGTAAAAATGTGTACTTTTTAAAATAACAAGGAAAAAACATAAAAATACTCAATAATGACAAGTCTTAGGAAACCAAAAAGAGATATTGAGGTCCCAGGGATCAAGAGCAGTAGGAAGAACTGAGGGGGGTTGGGTGGGGCAGGGGACTAGTGTAATTGGAACCTAGTGAGAACTGGAACTGTGGAGTAAAAATAGTAAAAACTAGAGTTAATAAGGTATCCAAAACAGTGAGAGAGTGGATATCTCTCTGTTCTGTCCACTTATATCTCGTTGGAACCTTCTCTTAGCCCCATTGGCAAGAGTATCCAGTTGATGCATCCACATGAGTTGTTCCCACATGGTTAAGCAGGTAGAAAAAATATATGACGACATTAGTACAGTATCATCCCTTTCCAAAAATCCCACCTGGCTGGACATTACAGTTTAATCTACTTCCAGGATTTGATTAGAATTTTCATTTCTAAGTCACCTTAATTCTATCTTATAGTCAGTCCAATTACTTCTGGCTCTGGAACTTGACAAGGATTTCCCGTTGATTGGCATGCAAACTCCTTTTACTTATTCAAATATATCTTACAATAGCTATTTTATTTTAAGGAATTTTCTGAGAGTCTACTTTTCAATCTGCTGTTGCAACAGTATCCAACAGATTTCAGATTCCTCTTGACCTAATGATACTTATTCTCTTCTTTCTCCATGACACACACACACACAAAAAATAGAGAAAACCAGTGTGATAATCCTTAAGGTATTAAAACTTCAAAATTTGTTCAGTCAAAATCATACAATTTCCACCTTACTTTTAAAGAAACTTGAAATACTCTTCTGCATCATCATTTTTCCCTCTTTGTTATATCATTTTTATCAGCATAAAAACATATTTTAATAGAACTCATCTTTTTTTTTTTTTTTTTTTAAGATTTTATTTATTTGACAGAGAGAGACACAGTGAGAGAGGGAACACAAGCAGGGGGAGTGGGAGAGGGAGAAGCAGGCTTCCTGCAGAGCAGGGAGCCCGACGCGGGGCTCGATCCCAGGACCCTGGGATCATGACCTGAGCCGAAGGCAGACGCTTAACGACTGAGCCACCCAGGCGCCCCTAATAGAACTCATCTTAAAAAAGGAGAGGAAAAACCCTCATTTGACCCCATTCTCTCTCCAGGTATTTTCTCTCTTATATCAAAACCCTTAAAAATCATTGTCACAACTCTGTTTCTTCCAAATCTCTTTTAAGGTGCTGTAGTCAGGCATTTTTTATTATCATTTTACATAAAAATTATCATTTCAGTCATCAGTAATCTCCACGCTACTAGTCCAGTGGTTGAGTTCAATGTCATCATTATCAGCATTAAGTATATACAATTGCTCAGTTATTCTCGAATTATTTTATTCCTTTGGCTTTTGGGACACCATTCTCTTTCAGGTTTCCTCCTACCTTGCTCAGTGGATACACTTTCACAGTTTCCATTATTTGTTTTCCCTCACTTTCCTGACCACCCAATTGTGTGTGTTCCATGGTGTATGTAGTCCTTGTGCTTTTTCTCTATGTACACTTTTGTACATAGACATTTGTACATAGCCAAGATTATGGCTTTAAACATTTAATTCTAAACCAGATTACTCTCTTCAATTTTATAACTATATAACTCTGTATTTGGCATCACTAGTTGGATGTCTAATAAGAATGACCAATTTAGCGTGTTCAAATCTAAATGCCTTCTGGAGAATACTAAGTGCTATTTACCAAACATGCCCAGCCTACACCTTTCAGGCACATGGCTAAAATTTATCTCCAGCTCCTTTTTGAATATAAATGTGAATATGTGACCTTCTTTGGCAAATAAAGTATTAAGTATAAGTTGAATTTAATTTCTAGAAAGAAACTTTAAGATTTAGTGTATGAGTCAATATGTTTCCTGACCTGTGCCATAGTGATTGTTAAATTACATAACAACACGGAGCCTTAGTCAGCCTGGGCCCCTGAGGGGCTGCGACAAACAGAACCTTTGTTGCCAATTTTCTCTGGATCTGTGTCATAGCCATAAATAAATTTTAATTGTGTTTAGCACCTGAGATCCTAAAATATATTTTCATCACATGGCTAAGCAGGTAGAAAAAATATATGACAACATTAGTACAGTATCATCCCTTTCCAAAAATCCTACCTGGCTGACCATTACCTTTTAGTCTACTTCCAGGATTTGATTAGAATTTTCATTTCTAAGTCACCTTAATTCTATTTTATAATCAGTCCAATTACTTCTGGCTCTGGAATTTGACAAGGATTTCTCTTTGACTGGCATGTTATCATGCCAATTTGTTATCACAACATAAGTTAACCTATCCTGACTGATACACCTTTCCAAATGTGCTCCTTCCCTAATCTTTTTTCATTTTAGTTTGATGCCAATTTTATCTTCCATGTAGGCCTAAAACTTTGAAGTTATGCTAGATTTTTTTCCTTCACTCATATTCCATATCCAATTCATCACCAAATATTGTTGTTTCTATTTTCAAATGTATCTACTTGTCACCGTTTACTGCTCCAACCTGAATTTTAAGCAACTATAGACCATATTATCCTTTCCTTGGATTTTTTTTAAAGATTTATTTATTTATTTTAGAGAGGTGGGGCAAGGAGGGGCAGAAGGAGAGGAAGAGAGATATCCTCAAGCAGATTCCCAACTGAGCATGGAGTGAGGCTTAATCCCAGGACCCTGCATTCATGACCTGAGCCAAAATCAAGAGCCAGCTGCTTAACTGAGCCACCCAGGCGCCCCTCCTTGGATTTTTATAATAGCCTCCAAACTGTTCTTATACCTCTCTTGCTTCCTTATAATATGTTCTCAGCTGAGTGGACAGAAAAAAACTTTTAAGTGCAGGTCATATAATATCACTCACTGGTCAAAAACCTCCAATAACTTCCTATCTCAATCAGAAGAAAGTAAAATTGCTATAAAACCTACAAGGCTTGGCCCTCCTATTTCACTGACCTTATCCCTGGCATACTAGCCTTCTTGCTGTTCCTTTAACATGCACCAAGTATGCTCTCTCTTCAGATATTTTCATTTGCCAATCCCTCTACCTGATATATTTTCCCCATTCTTCCTTAATTTGGCACTCATCAATAAATCTTCCAACAAATATAAACAACATCTTCTCCCACTTTCAGAACTCCTTGTAGTCTTTCTTTAAATTAATTTTCTTCCATGGCATTTATACAAACTGACATATTTATTTACTTTTTTATTATCTCTTTCCCTCACTAGAATGTAAGCACTTTCAGAATCGGGCAATGGCTGACTTGATTAATATATTTGGTGAATGAAAAGTATAAATAATTCCTTGAGATTGTTAATTACAGGGATGGAAAATAAATTCAATCCCAAAGATCATCTATTATGTGTTGGTTGTGGTTATCTAAGTTTTGTTCAATGGATAGATAGCCATATCCGCTCAGTGGGAAAGTGTCATCATCACTTAGAGATATCCTTTAGGAGTTTAGGGGGGTCCAAACACAAACCTGAAATCTAATTTTGACATTAAAACCTAACCTTGATTTATAATCACAAATCTAAGGAGTTTCATCACTCATAGCCATGGTGGTGATGGTAGTGGTTCTAGAGGTAGAAGGGAAGTTAATTGCTGACTTGATGCCTTTAAGAGACTCCAAAATCATAGTGTGACCCTAAATCCCCTTTACTCACATACTCAGCCTCTCTCTCTTTCTCTTTCCATGCTTTCCCATCCTTTTTCTCTGTTGTCCTATCTTCTTTACACCCCTGCCTATATTTTGTCTTTGCTATGAAGTCATTTGATTGTATTCATCAGTACTAGTTAGTTCTCCTGAGAGTAATAACAACTAATGCTATTTTTTCCTTGTCTTCTCTTTAAGTTGTGTGATCCAATTGCCACTGTTCTTCAGTAAATTAATTTCTAAGCAATAAAGTTTTCTTAAACTAATATTGTATGCTAATATTCTTCTATCCTAAAATAGGTGATCAAATCATCTAATGAAGCTCCAAGACCACATTTTAGTATGCGTGCACACATAAAGAAATAAACACTTGTTGAGTAAATACTGAAACAAATTCTTAGCTGCCTACTCTATCTCAATATTTTTCTAGAGAGTTACAAATACAAAAAATTAAAAATATAAAATAAAACAATAAAAGTCGATTTTGCTCATTCTGTGTCAGAAACTTAGGTTTTATTGCATTGTGATTTTGAAGGTTGTACATTGAATTACAGAACACTGCCTTTTCCTTGAGCCTTCCTTTAGCATCAGAGTGTGATCTTATATTGGAAGGCAAATTGCAAAATTTTGTAATTATACAAATCATATTTCCTGTATCAACATGAAAGGCAGATATCAAAGGAAGGTTATCAAAAGAGACATACTTAACTGTTTTCATAATAAATTCTGATTTTCTGAAAAGAATAATTTTGGAAATACAGGAAAATGACTTTCGTCTGTGTATCTATTGGGGGGGGATAAAAAAGCAGAACAAAATCCCTACAAATGTAAAATATTTAATGATTTCACCATTTTGTATCGACATTCCTATCATCAATTATTTAGTTTCAACTAGATCTAGTCTACATTGATTAATTTTTTTTCTTAAAATTCATTCAAATCCTCCCAGGTGTCAGGTCTGTTAGAAATCAAAGTATACAAATATTAGTAAGACAGGATCTTGGCCTTTAAGAAATCTATAGTCTGGCAGGAGAGGAAAATATATAAACCCATATGCCTAACAAAATATGAAGTTCCAAGAATTGACAGGAACCGATTTTAGGAAAACAAGAACTTTATTAAGCTAAAACTGATGTAATTTAAATTTCATTCTACTCAGGACTCCAATCTCGATATTTAATTCAACCCCAGTACTTTATATATGATACTGCCTTTGTATATATTTAAGCCATTAAGAGGTATACATTTTCTCTTGCTATTTTTTTTTTTTTTTGGCATATATAAAGCGTGGTATATTTCTAGACTATTTCAAGGGAGGAATAAACTCATTCTTTCACCTTCCATAACAAAGCTGTAGCTAATTAATTAAACTTGTTTGCTCCTGCAATTACATTTTTTTTTTTTTTTAAGATTTTATTTATTTATTTGACAAAGAGAGAGAGTTAGTGAGAGCAGGAACACAAGCAGGGGGAGTGGGAGAGGGAGAAGCAGGCTTCCCCACGGAAGAGGGAGCCTGATGCGGGGCTTGATCCCAGGACCCTGGGATCATGACCTGAGCCGAAGGCAGACGCTTAACGACTGAGCCACCCAGGCACCCCAGCAATTACATTTTCTAAAGTTTGGCAAAGTTCTCCTTTATTTGTGAAATGGTTTTATAATTTAAAGAGTTGAATATGATTATGAAAGAGCATTAGTTTAACGAAGTACCTGCAAAAGTTTGCACATTAACTTGGAACACAACCAAAGCATAATTTATACATGAGAGCGTATCAAACAGGAAGTAAAAAAAAAAAAACAAAAAACCAAAAAACACAAAAACTTTGAATTCAAAGAAAGAGATAATTTTTGTCCTTCAGAGAAAATACAAGATAAACACACATAAAAGAGAAAGTGTAATATGGACACATCGTAAGCTCATTTTACTGAGATAGGAAGAATTTTCCAAAGGAGATACAGGTTGAATTGGGCATTGCTTTTCTGCCCATAGTGTTGGACTAGCATTGACATCCAAAGACCTGAGTTCAATTTACCAAATTTTATATTAACCATTGTGTGCTGGAAAGTTGACTGACATTTTAAAACATCAGTAGTATTTTCTTGTAGCCGCCAAACTAAGATAGAAGGTTTCTGTGCCACTTGTGGGCAAAGCAAGCAATTCTTCAGACACATGAATAAAATAATTATAAAACTTAATTTCTCTACCTTTTGTGTAATAATAGACAAAAACAAAACCTTGGAGTTGGGCCTTACTTACTAATGGAATTCAACTTCATGGAGAAGCTAGCTACAAGACATTTAGTGATAACATGATGTAACCTGGTAGTAAAACCATGGGTTTCAGAGCCAGAATGTCTGGCTTCCAGTCTTTGCTCTATCTCTTAGCCACTGTATAATCCTGGAAAAGTTACTTCAATTTCCTCATCTGTAAAATTGGTATGTTGTGAGAATTATATAAGGTCGTATATGTCAAACATTCAGAACAGTGTTTGGGTATCATGATGGTAATATGCACTTGCTGTTCTAATTAGCTTTCCATGTAATTCAATATGCTTCTAACCACTTGTACATTTTATATGCTAAGAGTAATACATTAAAAATTTTGACATAAATTGGATAATTCACAGTAGCAAGCAAAAGATAAATTACAATAAGCTTCAAAAGAAATGCACATGAATTATATTTTGAAAGCCAGAAATGTCTCAAGTATTTTTTTTTTTTTTTCAGTTCTGTTAAAAATTGAGTGCGGGCAATAAACAAGATATATAAAAATCCTTGCTCTTGAGAGTCTTACATTCCAGTGGAGGGAGACATAAAATATAAATATACATACAAAAAATAAATAAATAGATGATAGATAGGTAGTATATTCATCAGGAATCCAGTGAAACATAACCAGTTTAACCAGTATAAGAAGTGGGGTAAGGAGAGGGAGATTATATAGAATTGGCTCACAGTTATGGAAGCTGACAAATCCCAAGATCTACAGAGTGAGTCAGCATGCTGGAGACAAAGGAAAGTCAATGGTATAGTTCCAGTCTGAGTCTGAAAGTCCGAGAAAAATGAGAATAGATGGTATAGTTACATTTCCAAGGCTGGTAGTTTCAGGACCCTGGAAAAGCCAATATGTTAGTTTGAGTCTAAAGGCAGGAAAAAACAAATGTCTCAGATTAAAGGCAGTCAGGTAGGAGAAATTTCTCCTTATTTGGAAAATGGCTGGCCTTTTTGTTCTATTCAAGCTTTCAATGGATTAGATGAGGCCCACCCTCACTAGAAAGAACAATACGTTTTATTCATTGATCCAATTCAAATGTTAATAGCATCCAGAATCACTCTCACAGAAACATCCAGAATGATGTTTGACCAACTATCTAGGCACCCTACGGCCCAACCAAGTTGACACATAACATCAAGCATTACAAGTGCATACACACGTAGGTAGATAGATGCATTTATAAAATGCTGGAATGTGATCAGTTACTTGGAAAAAAATTATATAGCAAAGTAAGGGAACTTGGAAATAAGGTGCACTTTTATATGAGTTTCACTAAGAACATGATATTTAGAAAGATTTGAAGGATCTAAAGGCATAAGACATGAAGGTATCTGAGGGGAAAAAAGCATTCCAGGTGGAGGATACAATGTAAAGGTCCAAAGATGGGAGTACATTTGCTTTTGGGAGGAAGCAAGGCCAGTGTGGCTATAGTAGAATGAGTGAAGTGAAAAGAAAGGTGAGGTGAACATGGCTATTTGGGCAGGGGTGAGTGTGTGGGCAGATCACCTAGTGTCTTATAGGCCATTTTAAGGACTTTGGTTTGTTTGGATGCAGGACTGTTGGAGGGTTTTGAATAGAATGGTGTCTTGATCTGATTTATGCTGTGAAAGAATCATTCTAGCTGCTCAGTAGATCATAGACTCTAGGAGGGGTAGTTAGTCACATGTGGAAGGAAGAATACCAGTTAGAGCTGTAATCTAAAAAAGAGACGATGGGCCAAGGTGACAACAATGTAGTTGGTAAGAAGAGGTCTGATGCAGAATACATTTTGAAAAAAAGTGGAAGTATTTCCTGAGAGAATATAGGTAGGTGTGAGAAAAAGTTGGTTAAAGATTTCATCCGGGCAACTAAAATAACAGATTTTCCATTAAATAACTTGGGAATACTGTAGGGGAGGCAGGTTTTAGAAATATGAACCAGAACTTATTGTTGGACATTTTAATTTTGAGAACTCTATTAAGCATCCATGCAAAGATGTCTAAGAGGCTATGGACATTTGGAGAAGAGATGAACTCAGTTCAGGCTAGAGATAAACATTTAAACTTAAAATCCATGAAAACTGAGGTTCCAGTTGAATTGTAGAAAGTAATAAGAGACCATAGCCCCACCTTAACACAGAGAAAAAAAGCCTGGAAACAAACTAGAAAATAATGCATTTTTAGAAAATATATCTAAAATGTGGAATGCAAATAAATCAAAACAAACTAAATTCTAGAAAGGGACGATCTCTGACTAGGAAAAAAAGTAGCTCACAGCCACTTTCTTCCCTGAGTACATGGTGGGAAGAGAAACAAGCCTGCCTAGACAGAAGTGGTATCCAGTTGAAATTTTAGCATCCTTTCACACACCCACACGGATTGGTGAGAGAGATTAGAATCCCAAAGTGCCCCAGATGTAAAGTGGAAACATTTATCCACCAGTTCTTTCCCGTAGGCATTTGCCAAGGGCATTGCACCAGCAACTGAGGGCAGAGGAGGACAATGAGAAAGATATCCCCGAGTCACATGGATTTTTTGTGAGGCCATGCCAGAATGTGAAGAAGGCAGAGCACAGGGCAACAAAATGAGGTCTCTCCAATACAGAAAGTTGGGGGTTGGGTTGGAAACTACAGAAACACCTTTAGTGGTATATGGAACAGCCAACTGGGCTATAAAGCACAGACAGAGAGAGAGAGAGAGAGAGAATGAGATTGATTTGGAGTCTTAGCTGTGCTCAGATTTCAAGCTCCCCTGAAGGGAGACTACAATCAAAACTTATGAAGACAGTGGTGTTCTTAATTTGACTAAAGCTTCAACAAATCCTAAACCAAGCTCAACAACACATTAGATTGATTTAGGTCCCACTTGAGAGGGCTGACAGAGGAAAGGGTATGTCTTTGCTGATGATAAATATTATTTACTTCAGTGTCTATCATTTTTTAATACCAAATATCTGACATGCAATCAAGAATTGTGAAACAGATAAAGTAGGAAAATGTGACCCTCAAATCACAAAGGACCTATGATTAGGTAATCAACTATAAAATAGCTGTGATAGCTATTATTTATCACCTGAAAACAACAAGCATTTTTTATGTCACTGTTTGTGTGGTTCAGGAATACAACCATGGCTTTACCTCAAGCTCCCTCACGAGGTTGCAATCAAGTTGTCAGGTGGGGCTGTGGTCATACCTGAAGGCTCCATTGAAGGAGGATCAGCTTGCAAGTTCACTCAAATGGTTGTTGGCAGGATTCAGTTCCTTGTGGGTTGTTGGACTCAAGGCCTCAGTTCCTCGAGGCTTATGGATGAGAGGCGCCCTTCAATTGTTTGTCAGGTAGACCTCTCCATGGGGCAGCTCATATATGGCAATTGGCTTAAAGAAAGAGGGGAAAAAAGAGGAGAATGAGTGAGAGAAGGCAGAAGCCATATTGTTTATTGTAACATAACCTTGCAAGTGACACACCTTGCCATGATCTGTTCATTAGGAGTGAGTCACTAGTCCCAGCTCACACTCAAGAAGAGGTGATCACACAAGAGTGTGGAGCTATTTAGGAGACATGGTTGATTCATGTTATCTGTAATATCACATAAGAACAACCATATGCATTTTCACTAAGCTGTTCTTTTCAGTTTTTGGAAAGAGCTAAGCTCATAAACTCATAAATACTTAAAATGGCACAGAAAAGTGAAAATATAAGACCCAGGACTCCTGGGTGGCTCAGTCCCCATTAAGCGTCTGCCTTCACCTCAGGTCATGATCCTAGGGTCCTGGGACTGAGTCCCGCATTGGGCTCTTTGCTTGGCAGGGAGCCTGTATCTCCCTCTGCCTGCCGCTCCCCCTGCTTGTGCACGCTCTCTCTCTCTCTCTGATAAATAAATAAAATCTTAAAAAAGAAAAAAAAAATATATAAGTCCCTAAGTCCATGTACTATGTCATGCTCTACAATCCTGGGAACTCCTTGCAGTCATTCATTTAAAACCAATTGTGCTTTATATTAGGCAACATTATGTTTTGTTTTATTTTTTAAATTAAAAGTCCTTTGAAGAGAAGAAACTAGAAATTAGCATGCAATATTCTATTCAGAAAAAGAAGAAAAACAGGAAACATTTGTAAGAGCATATCCAATCAGGCTGTTTGGGGACATTTTATGTAAAAGCCATTTATTGAAATGTATATTTCAATTGCTACTAAAGAGTCTATTAAATTTTCATCTAAAATAGTTAAAGTACTTTTTTCATAAAATGATTATTAAGTGAGGTAAAGTTTTATTTGAAAAAAAAGAAACTTTTATTAAAGCTCATATCCAGACAATCTTCAATTAATTAGTACAGCACAATTTTCCTAAAGCAAGGTCAATACAATTTCATCAGTATGTCTTTATTTGGCAATAGATTTGGTCATCTAAACAAACTGTTTCATTAGTTGTTTTTTTTTTTTTTTTTTTTTTTTTACTGTCACTTGTCCAACATGAGAAGTCCTCAAAATAGCTCATCAACTCTTATTATTTCATCACTACCTAATCAAATTAAGTAGCTGATTATAATAGCAATTACTAATAGTTCATCTCTATTATTGTCTGTAAACAGCTCAAAAACTAAAGCAAGGAAGAATAACCACCTACCATGCAAGTTTAGTAAATGGCAATATGTATCTGGTTTTCAACTGGTAAAGCAACTATATATTTATCAGTAATTCTTCTTTTAGCAGGAGGTCAAAATCTGAGATTTGTGCATTTTACTTCATGCTATTAAATATGATGATATAATGATATAACTAAAGCAAAATAATTTAAAGTGATAGACACATCTTTGTGAACTTGAACAGAAATCAATTCCTAGAAATCTTTAGTAAATCTGATTCAAAAGCTACTATTACAGGAATGTTCTCATTTATATATACTGGAAAACATCTATCAAAGAGCAGTGAATTAGAAATTTTATTTTATTTTATTTTTTTAAAGATTTTATTTATTTATTCATGAGAGACAGGGAGAGAGAGAGAGAGAGAGAGAGGCGGAGGCAGAGGGAGAAGCAGGCTCCCTGCTGAGCAGGAAGCCCGATGCGGGACTCGATCCCAGGACCCTGGGATCATGACCCGAGCCGAAAGCAGACGCTTAACCATCTGAGCCACCCAGGCACCCTAGAAATTTTAAATTACCCTTTTCTTATAATGTAAATGAAACTTCATAGTTTAAGGAGAAGATGCTGTTTTTTCCTAGCTTTAAAAACAAAAAAAAAGATTTATTTATTTATTTGAGAGAGAGAGAGAAAGCACGCATGAATGAGAACACGTGAGGGGGTAAGGGTAAGGGGCAGAGGGGGAGAGATAGAGAGAGAATCTCAAGTGGACTCCACACTGATCTAGGAGTCCAACACGGGCTCCATCCCACGACGCATGGAATCATGACCTGAGCCAAAACCAAGAGTCAGACACTCAACCAACTAAGCTACCCACCACCCCTCCAGCTTCTTTGAGGAATAATTGACAAATGAAATGGTGTATATTTAAAATATACAACATGATGATTTGATGTATGTATACATTGTGAAATGATTACTGCAATCAAGTTAATTAACACTTTTTTTTTTTTTTTTTTTTTTTTTTGCCTCACATAGTTAACTTTTTTTGTGAGTGTAGTGAGAATTCTTAAACTCTATTCTCAGGTAATTTCAAGTATTTTAATACATTATTATTATTATAGTTACCACACTATACATTAGATCCTTGGAATTTATTTATCCAAAACCAAATTCAGTAATGTTGCAAGATACAAAAATCAACATACATAAATACTGTAACAACAAACCGTAACAACAAACTCGCTGAAAGAGAAATTAAGAAATCAATCCCATTGACAATAGCATTAAAAAGAATAAAATACTTAGGAATAAATTTAACCAAAAAATTGAATGAATTGTGTACTGGAAACTATAAGACACTGATGAAACAAATTTAAGAAGGCACAAATAATAGGAAAGATCTCCCATAGTC
Organism: Phoca vitulina; assembly: GCF_004348235.1. Lineage (NCBI taxonomy): Eukaryota > Metazoa > Chordata > Mammalia > Carnivora > Phocidae > Phoca > Phoca vitulina. The sequence goes on from NW_022589706.1 coordinate 22,436,966, forward strand.
TTGGATTGGAAAAAATCAATACTGTAAAAATGTCCCTACTTAACCAATTGATGTACGGTGAGTGCAATCCCTATGAAAATTCCAAATTTTTCACAAAAATAGAAAAAAATAAATCCTAAAATTTGTATGGAAGATGCTATTTTGATATACAATGAAGCTGCTCAATTTATTCTTGTTGATCACTGAAATCATTAGAAAACCCCTACCTCAAATAAAGAAATCTGTTATAATATAAGCAACCTGAATTTACTTTTCTTTGTCAAGTAAGGAAGATGACAACAGAGACAATTCTGAAAAGATATCATGTTAGTGAAAGTAAGTGCACAGGGTTTATTGCTATGTTTAGTGTCAGAAATTTAGTGTCGGAAGTTCTTAGCATTGAGTATCAGAAGGATAGACAGTTTTTGGATTGGTTGATATCCTAAGGACTGATGGAAAAATTTTAACGTGAAATCTAGTTTTCCTGGGACAATGAATATACAATTAGTGGCGGCAATTCACGCAAACCAGGACAATGATTGGATTTGGTTGAATGCTACAAAGCTATGATACTAAATTAGTGAAGCCAGGCCAAGTAAACATTTTCCAGAATCCATATGTTCTACCTTGGAAAGCCAATTTAGAGATGGATTTTTCTACTTGCTCAGTGAGTTAACGGAGTACAATACAAAATGTTAGTGATGGCAAAAATACCATCCTGGCTAGCAAATAGTGTCAAAACTATATGGCCAAATTGTGTTTTTTTGTTTGTTTGTTTTATTTTTTTGATCACAGGAAATGCCCAGACTGGCCCTGTTAGGTTGAAAGTCAGTTTCCCAGAAAGGCAAAAACGAAATTAGAGAGCTCCCAGTGAGCACTATGTGAGGTGGGGTGTGCAGGAGAGTAAGTACACAGTCCATAAAAAGGGGAAGGGATGGGTAACCTGGCTGGCTCAGTCGGTGGAGCACGTGACTCGATCTTGGAGTCGTGAGTTCCAACCCCCTTTGGGCGTGGAGCCTAATTAAAATAGAAATAAACTAATTTAAAAAAACACACACACTTGGGGCGCCTGGGTGGCTCAGTTGGTTAAGCGACTGCCTTCGGCTCAGGTCATGATCCTGGAGTCCCAGGATCGAGTCCCGCTTCGGGCTCCCTGCTCAGTGGGGAGTCTGCTTCTCCCTCTGACCCTCCTCCCTCTCATGCTCTCTGTCTCTCATTCTCTCTCTCGCAAATAAATTAAAAAAAAAAAAAAAATCTTAAAAAAAAAACACACACACACAAGGGGGGAAGGGAAGGGAGAGAATGGTTTGGGACACTCCGAACATCAGAAGCATATCAAGAAACTAGTAGAACCAAAACTCAGGCGCTGCAGCTAGAACCACTTTTCCCGGAGGAAAGCCTGATCTCGCGACATCTCCCGAGTTTTACGTAGGGTAGCCTGCGCACCTGAGGAGTCATCGCGATGAAAAATACCAGGATGCTCCGGGAGCTGGAGGCTGGAGCTCCAGGCATGTCTGTGAGTAGTGTGGCTTATGCCACCTGTCAAACATATCCGAATCATGTCCCACACCCCGTGTGCCCCTGCCCGCATCTGCTCAGAGTTACAGTGAGTCAGCTCCTTGCCCAGAGGGCCTGGCCAGGTGGGATACCAACTCTGGCCCCAAAGCTATGCTTGTGTAGGGTCAGTCGGCCTTGAACTTTAGGACATGTGATCATTTATGGTATCAGCTTAGTTACTGATAAATTTCTGACCACTTTTTACAAATTTGAATAATTCTGATTGTAAGAATTACCATGTTGAGTGATTTAAGAGTTTAAAAAGTTAATAATTTAGTATTCTGAGTAATTGCCTGGAGCCGTGTGTGTGTGTGTGGTTCTAGGGCGCAGTCTAACAACATCAAATTGGGAGGTGGCGGGGGGAGGGGTGGTGTCAAGGATTGTTTATTTTCCAAAAAACTTTAATAATTTACTCCCTAGGCACAAGTCAGGTTTGTGTGTGGTAAACAAGTGAAGTCTTAATGTGTATATAAGACATAATAGTCTAATGGGATAAATCTGTTAAATATAGAAGTCATTTAATGTGACAGGAGTATTCATTCCATCTATTTATTCCTTGGGAAGGAAAAATTCCCTGAGATGGAGAATATCTAAGAAAAATAAATACACTAATGCAAAAAGGAGGACCCAATATGTGTTCCCAACACTGCTCTCTCTTCAGCCCTGTGAACATCTCTCTAATTATTTCTTGTAGATATATTTTGCTATTTCTTGTCCAATTTTAACATGACTGAATGTTGGCATTAATAATGTGGGACTGTTTCATTTTTACCAGAAGTGTCCCGTGGAAGGTAAATGATTCTCTGAAGTGTTTAGAGGAATGGAGATTAGAATTTTATCCAGAGAAACCAGGTAGGAGATATTAAAAATAACAGTCACAAGATATAAAGCTGTAACAAAATGTGTGATAATCTCTTGGTGTACATTTTGGGAAGAATAAAGAATAATATTACAATATTTAAAGGACCTCTCCTCAGTAAGTTTAAAGAATGAGAATTAAGTTATCAGAAATCTAATACCGTAAAAATCTATTCTAATCTAAATCAGCAATGTAATACTGTAATTCCATTTTCAGCTAAATGGAAAGAAATAGGCCAAAAGGTTAAAGTGCCAGAAGAGAATATGCTAATCTATAGCTCTTGGCATATAGATAGTCTTGCTGCAAAGATCTAAGGTGGAAGCTGTTTAATTTGTGCTCATTGGCTTTATATAAAGGTCTTGGTTTCTGACAGTGTTCTGATTCCAAAATATTTTTTTAAGTATCCTTAACTAGAGGTATTTAGTTCGGATGCTCTTCTAATCATTTTTAATTGATTTGTGTCTCTGTAATTTAGAAAAATGGATCTTAGGATCCACCTCTTGGAATTTTACTTTTTTTTTTTTTTTTTTACAACTTTTTACAACTGGAGATAGTTGCTTACAATACCTTATAACATTATTTCTACCGGAATTCAATGGCTGGCTTTCTATAATTTCTCTTCCAGAAGTCCAAGCCTTTAGATTTTAGGTCATTAAAAGTCTCTTGAAAGAATGTTGAGGGTAGACTGCTCATACCTTTTCTTTTTAATGTCAAGACTGAGTATACTTCATGATTCCCTTGCCGTATTCATTTGCAACCCAGCAGGTTCTAAGACCAGTAATGATATTCTGAAATGTGTAGGTTGGCCAGTTACTAACCGATACAGCAAAAAGTGACAGATTTCTTTGCTTTACTGACTTTTCCTACAATATGGACACTGACAGTCTTTTTCTGTGTAATCTGTCTAAATAGCTAAGATTTGGTATCTTTATGTCTTTAAAATTATGGCCTTAATTATTTAAGAAAACAAAGATTCCTAATGAAAAAACGAATGTCTTTACAATCTTGTTTCCTTCTGTTTTTATTTTTAAATGTTTTGTAGACATTACATTGAAATGTTAACCAAGAATTATTTCTCAGGCACCCATAATCCCATATAAATAAATATTCCACTCTTCTGACAACTTGTTAGTTTCTGCTTCTCCAAATTGGATTCTAATTATTTAACATTCAATTCAATTCCATTAAAATTTAAGAATGTCTTTTGCACTTAATATTATATTTGAGATATTTCAGATGACCTCTGCAAATTTGCAAAGATTTATTCTTTAACCTTAAAAAAGAAAGATACTAAATACAATTAAGTTTATTTGATATGTTTCTACTGATGAGTTGCACGGAAAGAGTTGACAACTCAGAAGAAATGCTCGTCCTTTTTTAGGTTAAATTTATTTATTTAGGTTAAATTTATACAGATAATATATAATTAAAATAAATATTTCAGTAATTATATGGTTTTGTGAAGTTTTAGTGATTTATCAATTCCCTCAGTTTTTATAATATGTACTAAACTCATGAAAAATGCTAAAATACCATCTTATAGAGTTTTTCTATATTTATCAGACTCCTGGTGTTGTTTGGTCTGACGATTTTAGGCAACAGTCTAGTGTTATCCATCATGGATATTATAGGAGTTGAAAAAGTTTTCCTCAACCCTCTTAGGGTCCCTGGCTGTTCTGAAAAGTAAACTGACAAAGACAGATTAACAGGAGAAAAGCATACAAATTTATAACATTTTACCTGTACATGGGAGACATCACAAGAGAATGAAGACTGAAGGAAGTGACCAGATCAGGAAGCTTTTATACCTTTTAGACAAAAAAAACCATAAATTTGTAAGGAATTGACAGGACAGAAGAATTTGGGCTAGCAGTGGTAAATGGTGAAGAAGTAACTAGGAAGATTCAGGTTAGGTTAACAAGGTTTGTTTATACAGATTTTTTAGACCCAGATTTCCTATCTCTGTGGTAGGAATATCTTAATTTTCACATGGGAGATTTATCTCCTGCTTTCAGGAAAGAAGGTCAGGTTGTGGGGAGGTCAGAGTCAGCATCCCACTTCTTTAGTTTTCTCAAACTCCTGCAGTTCAAGATACTCAGTATGCCAAAGTGGCATGTTTTGAGCTTGCATGTCCTGGACATCTTCAGTATGTTAATAAATGTTAACTTGGCTGCAACTTTACTTATAATTTGAAAGTAGTATCTTCTTGCCAAATGGTTTTCAACTCATCATACTTGCCTAAAGAGTTTTATGCAATAAAGTTAGGTTAATTTTTTTAGTCGATATTCTTGATGTATTTTAAAATACATGACTGCTATATTCATGGTATAGTATGTTTTTTGATTCATTTTTATATGTCTAATTCCATTATTGTTTTATCTAAAAATTATGTTTGTCCAGTTTAAAAATCAGACGTAAGCACTCACTGATTTATTTGGCAGTAGTCTTAATCTTACGTTTATACTCATTTTGTCTATAACTTGTTTTTTTACATTGACCTTATCATCTTGTTAGCATGACACAGAAACTACCAACTATTTGTGTTAGTGATCTTACATCATTCTTGTTATGATTTTGAAGAGTACCAGAATATGCCACCCCCAAATAAGCCACTTTGGTATGTGGATTATTTTTAGCTAAAGGCCATTGAACCAGCTGACAGAGGAAGAGCTCTGAAAACAGGGCATAAATTGTCTGTTTGTAAAGGAAATTTCCATTTGTAAAAGATGGTTCCAGATTCCATGCCAGAGAGAAGAGGACTCTACTCATATCAATGGAGAAGTCACTGATTTAAATCTGCTTTACAAACCTAATTAACAAACATAACTAAATGAGTTTTACCATATTATCCCTGATCATCTTCCTAACTTGCCTCCTCCTGCCCAGAAACTCCAAACTCCTTTTCCTTTGTTTTAGCCTGAAATGTTACATAAACCCTAATTTGAGTTATTCATCTCTGGGTACTCTAGTGTGTAACATGATACCCATCCTAATAAACCTCTCTGTTTTTTTTTTTTTTTTTTTTCTTGTTTTTCATCATGCCAGTTGAGGGCCTCAGTCAGGATTCTAGGAGAGTAGTAGCAAGATAATTTTTCCCTGTATAATCTCTTATCAGACCTTTCAAATTATGAAATTACTCTTAGTAAATTCACCAGTCATTTTAAGTCTCTGTCATTTATAAGTACTTTATTCTTATTTCTGCCTGACAGTTCTCACATCAGCTACGTGCCAGAGATTGTGTAATGCACAAAGAAGGATTGTCGCAGAGCCCCATGGAAAAGGACTGTACCAGGTAATTCAAAATATTTATACTTCAAAGAGTAGACTCTTAGTTTTAGGCTTTTGATTACATTTTGCTACGAGTAGACTGAGTCAGGATTTCTAGAGTTTTTTTCTGGCCATTCCAGATGGTTTTATGAGACTATTAACCCAAGATCTAGCAGCTTAAGAATGAATTATATATACTGGGCATGTAATGCACAAATGATTACTATATTTAAACTGCTGTATGGTACATTTCTAAGTTGCTAAGAGAGTAAATGCTAAGAGTTCTCATCACAAGGAAAAACATTTTGTAACTATATAAGGAGATAGATGTTAACTAAAAATAAATAATTAAAAAAATAAAATATAAAATTATGTAGGATTGAATGAACTGACAACAGAAATGTTATTTGTTTGAAATATCACTGATGTTGTTTTAATATTCTACTTTCTGTGAATTAGGAAGCCCCTTATTCTTAATGTAGCTGTTGCTCATCAGGGATAGCAGAATATGCCCCTGTAGGGGAGGACAAATTTTACTCCACCCTTCTAGATTCTCTTGGCTGGTCTTTAATCAAATTGACCTAAGACATATAACTGGAAAAAAAAAAAAAAAATTACATCTGTACAGGAACCCCTTAAAAAAATATGAGACCTGAAGACAAATTGTCAGTTGAAGCTTATATGCCATCCTGAGTTAAGGAATGGGATAGGGCCTAGGGCTTCAGAGAGGAAGAAAGTAATTCACAGGAGAATAGGAAGAGCAGATGTTTGGTAATTAAATGTTTGTCCTGCCATACAGATAGGTCTTTCAGATAAAAATCTGGTAATAGCTCTTTTTTTGGGGGGGGGGGGCAGACCCCTTATCTAAATTATTTTAGGTGATTAAGGGAGAGGTAAAAGTTTCTTGAGTCTGCTGGGTCTTAATTACCCTCAGCTCAAAATAATCCACCTGCCTATGTGGCATATTTTGGAGTCAAGTATTTTGTTCCCCCTCACCACCCCAAAATACGCTTCTTTGGTATATTAATTATTTTGAGCTGTATGCACTTGAAAAACAAATGCATAAAGAGGCTTTCTCTGAACTCCTCTTATCTCCGTAAAGACCGGTCTTTCAAAAGGAGCTCAGTTGTCATAAATCCCCTGGACTTTTATCACCAGGGAAGATTGATGTTTATCCCAGGAGAAGAGACTAGAAGTGATACCATACCCAGAGAAACCTTGTCACAAACTAATGTTAAAATATAAACTGAGGCACATTAAAATTTTTTTCAAAACGTTTATTTATTTTAGAGAGAGAGACAGCACAGGAGCAGGGTGGGGGTGGGGCAGAGGAAGAGGAGAGAGAGAGTCTTAAGCAGACTCTGCTGAGCAAGGAGCCCGACGTGGGGCTCCATCTCATGACCCTGAGATCATGACCTGAGCTGAAACCAGGAGTTGGTAGCTTAACCCACTCTGCCACCCAGGTGGCACACATTAAATTTTTTAAGAGTTTATGTGAGCAAGCATCAGTTTGAATCAGGCAGCACCAGACTGAAAGTGGTTAGGAATACTCCACCAACAAGAACAGGGGAAAGGCATTTATAGACCAATACAGAGCAAAGCAAGGAACATATTTGATTGGCTAGAGCTTAAGCAATTGCCTTATTTGGAAAAGCCTAGTTGGCTATTTGTGATTGGTCATTCTTAGATTTTGATTTTTTAACCTTGAAGCGTTTATACTAATATACTCTGGCTTAAGTTTTTTTTAAGTTTTTTATACTCAAGGCATTCAAGCCACCTGGGTCTAATGGTCTCCTTGTTTAATTACTTTACTATCATACCTCTCATTCATTCATCTTTCTCAAAAATCATTCATTCTCCTCTAAGTGGCCGACATTCCCCCCTCACCTTTCTGTATAAGATGTTATTTAAGTCTGAATTGTCAGCAGCTTCAGAGAGTTACTCATTTTTCCTTGAGTATCAGCCATGTATACATGAGAGATACATGTTAAAAAAACTTCTGTTTGTTTTTCTTTAGTTGATCTATTTTTTACTAAAGAGGTCTCAGCTAAGAACTCAGAAAGGTAGAGGGAAAATTATTTTTCTTCCCCTACACTCTACTAAAGACTCTGCTTTGTAAACAAATGAAATATTTGAAAATAACATCTGATCCCCTGACATCCCCCATCTTCTCCCAAGAATTCAGAAAACTGTATTGAGTTTTCTTCCTTTATATGGTTGTTACATTATTTGCATAAGTCCATTTAGAATCTGTCCTTCTGTTTACCAACATGTAATTGTTTACCATGGAATAGCTGGGAACATTGGTTTTGTAACCGGCCTTACCTGGAATGTGGTATTTGAAAATGATGCACATTTCATCATTTCTGATCAGCTATTTAAAGAAACTAAGTGTGATTTTATTGAGTCAATACTTTAAAAATCTACCCAGGAAAGTTGACCTGGTACATGGGTTACAGGGTCATAGTAAGGGAGGTCATCTCTGGCAGTTCAGGTACCTCAGAATATTTTGGGGAACCTAGAGGAAATCATTCAAAGTTATAGGTCCTATAGGTCAAATCTCATGAAGAAAACTTTTCAGGATTGGCTTTCTGGGCTCACAATACCAAATAATTGAGACTCTTAAAAATCTAATCTGAGATTCCTTTGAAAACATCCAACAAAGCAGATTTAAGAAGGTCTAAGGGGTAAATTAAGACTTCTGTTGTACTTACATAAATAATAAGGGCAAATCTAATGAGACTGGTTTTGTGGTCTATAATAATCTTTCTCTGAGATTATTTTTGAACTAAGGAGGAGGAACTATAGGAGAGTTTGTACTTCAGTAAAGTTATGCATTATCTAGAACACTCCATTCATGCTTCTTTGATTCTAGTCTTTCATTGACCTTGAGCTGTTTTACAACCCTTATATGGCAGATAAAATATAGAAATGCAAATTTCTATACTCTATAGACATAAAAATAAATTCTGTCTGATAGAGGTTCAGTTGATTTCCCTTAGCGCTGTGGGAAAAGCCAGTTTTGCTTCTATTTGCACACTCATTTCAATATTCTTGATCTATAAACTTGCGATATTTAGATTCTCCTTTGAACTGGATATAACATCTTACCAGTTTCCTTATTAATGAGTTAAAAAAATCTTTAACTTCTGTTCATTTTATATCTGTATGAATGTTATGATTTTGCTTTATTTTAAATTTAATGTTTAACATACCATAAATATTTCTTCTGATTTCATACCTCCACAGTTTGAAATGTATCTTCATTCATTCCCTTCTTAGTTTTCTATAATTATATTGGTGGTTTTATCAACTCTACTTGCTCTTCTACTCTCCTTCTGTGTGTATGTGGGGTAGGAGGGTTCATGGGCATACAAAGTGATCAACAGCAGAGTAAAAACCACTATTCGTCTTATTATTGCTTCCCTTCTGATTCTTTTTATTTTTCTCCCTCTTAAGGGAAGGTTCTTTCCAGATTGCCATTTTATGACTGGATTTTAACTTTTAAGTAATAAAAGCAAAAAATGAGTCTGTTTTACCTTATGAGTTCTGTAATTTCATAATTTTCTTTCATGAAAATGAAAAAGGAATGAGGAGGGAATGTGAATACAAGTTAAGCACATTGTTTTTATTTTAAAAAGAAATTCAAACCTAATAAGTCCTTTCTATGTGCAAAGCACAGGCTTAATTCAAGCAATAATTCTGTAAACCAGGAATATTATTATTTTCATTTTAAATGTAATGAGAATGATGTTTAAAAGGCAGAGTAACATTCCCAAACTTGCACAATCTCTAAGTAGGTAGAAAATAGAATAGAAGTGGTAGTGGGAAGGCCAGATGAAATAAATTCATTCTTTGGTTCAGACTATTAATTTCTATTTTCACATCTCTCTCCTTTTTTATAATATTTTCAGAGAAAGGATGTGATGATCTCTTTCACAGTATGTGTAAATGACTGATAAATTTTGAAATTTGTTTTTCTAAATGGTATTTTTGTGTATGAGCATTATGGCTAAGTTGATGTAGAAGATATAAAATACTCCATGTGAGTTCTTAAGCTTAACTTACTTTTTTTCCAATGGTGTTAGTGTGCACAATCAAATAGTCAAAAGCTGGCCTTCCAAATATCACCAACACAACCTGTTGATGAAACACAGCTGAGTTATTATGGTAGGGCAGAGAGTGACCTTGCAAAGCTTTGATGGTGTCTTAAGGGGGAGGAGTTAAGGTCAGAATTCATTGGGAATTGAAAGTTTGGTTTATGGCAAAACTTTCAATGCAAGAATGTGAGTAGAAGTGGGTAAGAATCACAATACAGTAGTTTAGGTTTGTGGAAAAAGCAAGGCAAAGATTTTGAGGTGAGGGATTTAAGAATCTTAGGGCACAGACTATTGATATTTCTATTAAAAAATTGATGGATCTTTCAGGTAGTTCCTGTAATGAGGAATCAAATAATTTTTCTGGACAGCAAAGCCCTAGAAAAATGAAGTCGTATTACTGATGGTGAGGAATAGCTAAGTCACATTAATGTAGAAAGAAAGGTGTGGTTTCAGTTCTCAGTGTCCAGAATGAATATGGGGGAAACTGGTTTTGGTTCAGAAAACTAACATTCTAATGTAAAAGGAAAAAAAAAAAAAAAAGGAACAAAATCAAGTCATTTTGTAACTTTACATTTTTTTTAATTTTTATTTTAAGTACTGTTGCCGTTCAATCTGTGTGCAAGATTACCATACGAAGCAGAGTACATATCACCTGTCACAGATTATAGTGTTAGGGATGGAACAGGCAATGAAAACAAGGATGAGAAATCACTTCCTTAGTCAAATGAAAAGCTCATCAGAATATTATAAAAACAGTTGAGATAAGAAGCACAGAGTACTTGACAACAAAACAAAAAAAAAAACAGAAATTCTCAGCACCAAGGGCCTCCTGAAAACACTTGTATTTTATGCAAATAGATCTCTTGAAAATGTACTGTCGTTGACACAACTTGTACCTTATTATCAACACAGCTGCCACTGCCACATTTCTACCTCTTCAGTTTTCTCTAGAGCTCTCATAAAAGAAGTACGTTCATAAAAGTTACCATATTAAAAGAAGAAAATAAGATTCTAAAGAATAGGGAAAATCAGATTATCTTTGTTAAATATGTTAAATGTTAAAGAGGTTATATATTAGATCTTTGTGTGTCTGTTTTTCTGTATGAACATGTTGAATTTAGCTAAGCATCCTATGTTTTAGGAAGCAGATTTTGTTCCCCAGTATTTCCCCATTGTTTTCCAAGGAAAAAGCTAACAGGAAAGGACGACCCTGCTCTCATCATTATTCCTCTCCATTATTCCTCTTAACTCCCATAAGAATTGCCAATGATTTCCTTGTTTACCTGCCTGTAAAGAATCCAAGGCCCTCTTCCTTTTTCTTTGAGACATTCTTCATTAATAAATGTTCTTTATATTGCAAAAAATAATTATTGAAAAAAATAATGTCTGTAATTGTCTGGTGCTGAGTGTGTGTATCTATGAGTATATTTGTAGTTATAAATACCTTCACCATATTGGACTTTAAACACTGATAAATTAGGTAAACTTTCTCTTTGATATCCACAGTGCCTGTTTTGGTCTTTATGTTGCCACTCCATTATTCACAAATACTCTGTGAATCAACATGAAAAAACACATTAAGAAGAAAATGAAGGGGCGCCTGGGTGGCTCAGATGGTTAAGCGTCTGCCTTCAGCTCAGGTCATGATCCCAGGGTCCTGGGATCGAGTCCCGCATCGAGCTCTCAGCTCAGTAGGGAGTGGGCTTCTCCCTCTGCCTCTCTCCCCTGCTCATGCTTTCTCTCTCTGTGTCTCTTTCTCTCTCAAATGAATAAATAAAATCTTAAAAAAAAAAAGAAGAAGAAAATGAAGATTCTATTTTATATAGGCTTTGTGCTCATTTTTATTCATTTGTATGGAGCAGCTGTAGAAAAGTATGGGCCTTGGCAGTTGAGGCCTTAAATCTAGTTCCTCAACTCTTTATTATGACTTTGAACAAATCGCTAAGTCTTACTCATCTGTAAAAATGGGAATAGAATAAAATAGATTTCACAGAAATATTTTTTTTAAATTACATAAATTGTGTATAAAGTTCCTAGTAGCAAGTAAGTGTTAGTATTCTACCCTTCTTATTACCAACTATGTTTTACCCTATCAATTTATGAAGAAATGTATCTAATAAGTTCATTTATAATAAGAAATAAATAAATGCTAAAGCCTAAAGTTTGTCTCTGTTATAGTTATTTGATTTTAGACATTGCCAGAACTATAATCCACAGAAAACACATATAGGGATTATCAGATGCAGATAATATACTTCTCAATGGGGATTCTCAACGTTTAAAGTTAAAATTCTTAAATTTGCTCCTAAAATCAAACCATCGGGCAGGCATTTTCTGTGCCTCTGTATAGGATCAACCTAGATGTAATCTGAATATGTAGATAGTTATCCAAACTTACTACATATTTCTGTCTTTATTCTGTGTTAATTTGGTTTTTGGATTCAGTAGGTGAAATACATGACTTGTGTTTGTCTAGAAGTGATAATATGTAAACATCACATATGTGGGCACATATTTGGGAAAATAGCAGCCAGGTATTAAGACTCTGGAAGTCCTATATCCAAATAGCCACATCTCGAGTTCAGAGTTTACTACTTGCTATCTCTAGGATTATTATTCAAGAACACAGGCTTTTGATAATCATTGCCACAATTGTATTTCTTTATATATATGCTTTGTTTTATAACATACTTTGTTTTCATAATAAATTAACAAGCATTTACAATTATCCTATGGTATATAAAGTACTCTGGGATTACTTGAGAAATAATGTTTAAATCTCTGGAGAAATTCAGAATGTTGAGTAACTGAGATGCATGCCTTTAAAAAAAAAGTAAAGGAAAACATTAGAACATCCAGTACTATAATAAGGTGAGCATAATAAAAGCATTTCAGAAATTCAAAGAGGGAAAAAAAACAGAACAATGTAAGTTAATGTAATTGCATTACTGGCTTTCAAGGCCAGAATATTTGGCACTATATTTAATTCACAATAGGCAATTAATAAATGTCTGTTTTAATGAATAAATGAATGAATGAATGTATGAATGAGTGGCTGCACATACACTCACATACACACACTTGGTAAAACATTCATGATGGGACATTAGTTTAATTTTGACAAATATATAGTTTAGATTAATGCAGAGAAAGCAGAAAATAATTATATGTAAAAGGGAACTGATGAGCAAAGCCACAGAAACCACAATTACAGTGGACTGTAGGGTAAAGGGAAAAACATCCATGACAGAGCCACTGAGACATAAAATGAATGGGTGCAATAAAGCATCATTTTAAAATTATGTGTATACATATATATTTTAAGAAGTCAGTATTTCCATAAAAATCATTATAAAAACTAGTGATATTCCTCATCTACCTTTTCCCCTTAAAACCTGCTTTTCATTTCTCATTGGTAACTACTTTTAAATTGTGAAATAATTTATTTTGGTAATCACCTCCATGTTTATAAATAAAAAGCTAACCCTGCTACTTTTTAAAATATTTTAGATATCACATGACTTGTCAAAATAAATGATTAATATTTTGATCTCTTACAGCTGTAGCTCTTTTCTTTTTCCTTCTCTCATATACACTCACATACACACTCAGGTGCATGCTCTTCTCCCAACTACCAATATATAATTATATTTTAAATGTTAGATGGCTCAATATTTACTGTTTGTTACCAGAATTATACAAATATTATTATTCAGAGTTGAATCATGTAGAGTACTATAATTACCCTTTTTTAAATAAAAATATTTGTTTTCTCTGAAGTTGCCATCCATTTAATTTCTATAAGCCTATCAACATCTTACATTCAAACGTTTTGCTAAGAGTTAAAATCTTCTCAGTATAGTCTAACAGACTAAGATGACCACCAAAATTCTGTTCTTAAAGACATCAGAACTCTCTCTTCTGTTTCCTGCTTATCTCTGAAAAAGTAGCTTCAGACCTGATGAAACATCATCTTCCTTGAATCTCTCTTCCCTTTTGTCATGGTGATTCCCTTTGTCTCTTTCTTTTTCCTAGAAGATTCTAATATTTAAACTTCATGGTTTTGCTACCTCATTTTGATGGAAAAATATTCTAGTAGTTTCTTGAAGAACAGTACATGGAAAATAAATTATTTTGCATGTGTGAAAGTGATTTATTTATCTTCATTTTGTTTTTCAATAGAATTCTTGATTGAACTTGAATTTTCTCAGAATTTCAAAAGCCTTGTTAAATTTTCCTCTAGGTTTCAGAGTTACCATTTGACCATCAGATGCCATTCTGTACAGAATGTGACTTTTTAAAAATCCCATGGATGCTTTTAGCTCATATTAGTCTTGAATTTTATGACTTCTCTAAGTAACATGACTTAATGGATTTTTCCCCTTACATTGTGGTACGTACGCTGCCCATCAGTTCTTGAAAATTTGTGTGTCTGTGTGTGTCTGGGTGTGTCTTTAATATATGTGCTGCCATTTTTGCTGTCACCAACTTTTAGAATTCCTCTTACATGTTTCAGTGTCTGGACTTGACAATAGTTTTGTTACTTTGTCATTTCCTCTCTGTCATTTTTAATGTTTGCCCTTTGAATGGCTACCTCAACTCTAACTTCCATTTCTTTACTGAGTTATTAATTTATTAAGAGTTATAAGTTGTATGATCATTTTTATGGTATTTTGCTCTTGTTTCATGATTGCAGTATCTTTTTCTAGATCTCCTGTACATTAATTACTGCTGCTGTTTGGGGTCTTTTGTCACTTTCTCTTTATACTGTTTCTTTTAAAGTCCCTGTTTTCTCTTTGTATTTATCTTCATCTAGTACGTTAGTGGCTTTTTCTGGTTACCTTTGTATACTTGTGAATCTTTGTATTAAATTTTGTTTTTACTCCTGTAGGTACTTTCTCCAAAATAATTCTTCTAATCTGATGTCTAGGGTCACAAGCCTGCCTGCTGTCTTTACGGAAGTTATTGTTGTCAACTTGTACTTAATTTTGTGTTTTCTCTATGGCCTCTGACCTCAGCTGTGCCTGAAGACCCCAGTCCAGAGTTTAGTTGAAACTATAATTGAAACTTTCTAGGGGATAAAACTTTAGTCACAGGTCTGGGTAGATGAGGGAGTATGAAATTTCATTACTTAGGTTTTCAATCTTAATTCTTGTTTTTAACCACACATGTACCCACCCTTATTGTCATCAGCTTTTTATCTTTACTATGTTTTTCAGTGCCAATTGCAAACAGTTGTCTCTTATTGCCAGATTGAAGTTTGTATTTTCTGTCTTTTTCTATAGTCTGCTAAGCCATTTTAAATTTACCTGTTTTCCATCTTTTTAAATAGTTATAAGTGACGTTTCTTGTTCTCTGTGTTCATGAAGGATTACTTTAGTATAATTGTGGTTGGATTTCTGGTGGGCATCAAGGTAAATTGATGTGTTTGATTAACCACAATTAATTGATACTTAGAAATACTTAGAAATATTTAGATTAGACAATACTTAGAATATTAGACTTAGGCAATACTTAGAAAACTTGTATGCTACCATCAACCGAATTATACTTTATCTTTCCTTTTGTGTTAGTATGAGTAGATTTTGTGTAATAAGCTAAATAATGGCCACTCATAGATAACAGGTCCTAATCCATGGAACTGGTGTGTATTACCTTTTAAGAAAAAAGGATTTTTGCAGATGTAATTATCTTGAAATGAGGAAGATTATCCTGGATAATTGGGTATTTCCTAAATGTAAAACAGTGACATTATAAGGGAGGCAAAGGGAGATTTTATATAGACAAAAAAAGGGACGATATACACACAGAGAATAAGAGTAATGTGAAATCAGAAGCAGGAGCTGGAGTGACGTGACCAAGGAATGCCAGCAGCCACTAGGCTAAAAAAGGTGAAGAATGGAATCTCTATTAGAGCCTCTGGTGGTGGTGGGGTCCTCCCAACACCTTGATTTTATTTCTTTCTTTATTTCTTTTTTTATTTTTAAAGATTTATTTGTTAGAGAGAGGGAAAGAGTGGATAGAGAGTTAGAGGGTGAGCACCGAGCCGGGGGGAGGAGCAGAGGCAGAGGGAGAAGCAGAATCCCCGCTAAGCAGGGAGCCTGATGCGGGGCTCGATCCCAGGACCTTGGAACCATGACCTGAGCTACCCAGGTGCCCCAACAACTTGATTTTAGCCTGGTGAAACTGATTTTGAACTTCTGGTCTCAACGGTGGAGAGAATACATTTCTATTGTTTACCAACAATTTTGTGGTTATTTGTAACAACAGCTACAGAAAACTAGTAAATAACCTATGTATTTAGACTTTGGATTTGTCCCTCTTCAAAGTTATGATTAGATATAGAAAAAAATAGTAACAACTTTACAATAGTAAAACAAAGCCATATTTCTGTGTGACAAGACCGCAAACCATAAACTTTAAATGAATAGGTATGATTGAAATGAAAATCAAAATTTCATCAAGAACTTACAAAAGACATTAAGATTCATTTGGGACTCAAGTGGAAAGATAAGCTCAAAATATCTTGAATAAGATTAGACTATAAAATTGCTGTAAGGTTAGGGATTGTGTCTTACCACAGTATCTTCTACATAATATCTGTAAATACACATTTTTGAGTGAGTAAAAAATGAGAAATGGAATAGGCAGAATTCCAAGATGACACCCAGGACTTCTAGCCCCTGATATACACATCCTGTAAAATTTCTTCTTCAGTATAGATGGGTGGTGAATATGGTATGATTTCACTCCTATGATTAGGTTATTTATCAGTTGACTTTGAGTTATTAGAAAGGGAGATTATCTTGAATGGGCCTAACCTGAACTAATTAGGTGTGTCCTTAAAAAAGGGACTTCTGGACCTTTCCTCAAGAGAGTTCTGAAGCCAGAGATTCTCTTGCTAACTTGAACAAAATAAACTGTTCACACTGTAGAGTGGGCCATGTGGTTAGGGCCTGCCTGAGAGTACCCTCTAAGACCTGCAAGCCACCTGACCTACAGCCATTAAAAAAATGGGCACCTCAGTCCCATAAGCACATGAAACTGAATTCTTGCCAATGATATAAACAAGCTTGGAAATGAATTTTTCTCTAGTCCAGCCTCTAGATGGGAATAAAGCTTAGGCAAAAACTTGGTTTCAGCTTTGTAGAACCCTCAGCAGAGGACCCAGGTAAGCCATGCCCAGACATAGGTCCCATAGTATTCTGAGATAATAAATTAAGCTGCTATGTTTGTGGTAATTTGGGACATAGGAATAGAAAACTAGGAACTGGACCACATTGGTATTAAACATACCATAAATTCTCAATAATTAAAATATTTTTTTTTTCTATTGCACAAGACTCAATTGATAGATCAATGGCTCTGATTAGATATCCCAGAAACAGGGAAAATTTTATATATCCAGAGTTTACTTATAAGCAATGTACATTATTAGCTAGATCAGAAAGAACATTTATTGAATAAATGGCATTAGAACTTCTAAGTACATTTTGATATGTAAAAAAGCAGTTAATTACATGGTATGTTCTAAAATACATTACAGATTGATTAATAATTTAAGTGAAAGAGATGAACTGACAAAACTAGTGGAAAATAAAGTTGAATATTTTTTTCTGATTTCAGAAAAGGGAAACATTTCTCATGCATAATACCAAATGTAGAACTCTCAAGGGAAATATATGTAATGGTGACTGTATTGGTTTTGGATCAAAGCAATAAATAAATCTATTTGACAAACTGACATGCTTGAATTAGTTTAATTCAAAGTTTGAAGACTTAAAGACAAAAGGGAAACTCTTTAAGATATATATTGCCAACAATACACATTGTGTGTGGCTAAAGAAAACATGTACCAATAGCCCCGTGTATCCATTCATGGTAGTCAGCCTCAACTCTAGCTCCATCTAAGCAAGCAGCTGCACTCATTGCATTATATCATCATCAAATATGCATAATGGTGCTCCACTCCCAGGCCACTGAATAATGGGCCAGAGATTGTTATCTAACTCAGTGGTTTGACAATCATTTTATGGCCTGGTCAGATAGAAAAGTTGTGACAGTTAAATTATTATTATTTTTTATTTAAACTGACCTTAGGGCCACAGAGACCATTGTTTCTTATATGGGCATTCAGCTGAGGGGTCTGTGTCTGCCTTTGATAAGTCTTGTGCCTAATGAGTAAGGTAATAGAGAAGAAAGGAAAAAGAAGGTAATGAAGAAAAGAGAAAATAAAGAAGACAGATCAGAAAAGGGAAAGAAGGGGAGAGAATAGTTACCAGAGAAAAGAGAAGGAAATAAGAGAGCATGGAGATGAGATGGATCACGTAGGATCTGAGTGCTACAAAGCACTGGAGCTATGAGGAGATGCAGAGAAGACATCCCAGGATATGGAGATGAAAATGTCCACACCATATTTGGGGAGTAAGAAAAGGAACATGTGAAGAACAAAGGGGAACCAGAGATTGTGAGAGAACAGAAGAGCTGAGAATGGCCCTCCCTGTGGGGATGTGGTACTGGGAAGTTCTATTCAATAGCTATTTTTTCTAGGCAACAAAATAAGAAGGAATGTAGCCCCACATCAGGCTTCCGGCTCAGCCGGGAGTCTGCTTCTCCCTCTTCCTCTGCCTCCTGCTCCCCGCCCCCCCCCACCCCCCCACGGCTTGTGCTCTCTCTCTCTCGCAAATGAATAAATCTTTAGGAAAAAAATAAGAAAGAAAGAACATAAAATAAGAAGAATGCTGCTTACCTCTACGTGATAACCTGTGTGCATAGGCCTGTTACAGAGAATGCCCAAGAAAGCAATATGAAACTTGTTTTTTTTTGAAGATTTTATTTATTTATTTGACAGAGAGACACAGCAAGAGAGGGAACACAAGCAGGGGGAGTGGGAGAGGGAGAAGCAGGCTTCCCGCTGAATAGGGAGCCCGATGCGGGGCTTGATCCCAGGACCCTGGGATCATGACCTGAGCCAAAGGCAGACGCTTAACGACTGAGGCACCCAGGCGCCCTAAAACTTTCTTTTTTTTTTTTTTTTTTTACTTTAGTGCTTTGCTGTGGCTAAAGGAGAGACATAGAAACTACAATTGTCAGTTTGCTCTCATCAGAGTTTTCCGTCAAAACCCCGGTATCCATTAGATCATTTCTGAACAATTTTTTTTTAATTTTTAAAGTATTTTATTTAATACAACATAGTTAGGAAATTGTCATGTCGGCATGTAACCAATATTAAAAATAATTAAGATATTCTGTGTTCTTTTTTGCACTAAACCTTTGAGAGCTGGTATAAATTTCATACTTACAGCACATCTCAATTTGGACTAGCTGCATTTCAAGTGCTTTCAAAGAAAAGAAATCTGCTAAAATTAGAGAAATTGAAAAGCATTGTAGACCAAGGCAAAGGGCACGGATTGCATTTGTATTTATGTCATGAATGAATACAATTGCTTCCTTTTGAGCTTCTGACGAGGTAGCTCTACCACCGTCAGCCCTTCTTTTTTTACTTTTTTATTGATATATAACACCCCTCCTTTTCACCATCATATACCAAACTTTAGTTTGTTTCCCCAAATTCAAGAAGAGATGGGCACTTGATACATAGCTGGCCTCTTCTGTCAACAACACCCATCTGGTGTTCTCCGAGTGCTCCTAATTTTGCCTGGCAAGAAGAAATAGTCACGGACTTCTTTGGGGATCTTAAAATTTATGACCATTTTACAAAGGAAAATGTACACAAACAAAATTTTGCATCTAATTTCATGGTGTTCACGGTACTCCTGAAGCTATATACGAATCCCAGGTTAGGAGCGTCTATTCTTTAGTTTATATCTTCCACAGAACAAAGTCAAAATTCCCTTGTATATCATGTGAGGTATTCTGCCACTGAACCCCACCTCCTTTCTGGTCTCATCTCCCACTGCCTCTCACCTACAGTTTTCACAGGGGCTCCACCCATTCTTTTTTTTTTTTTTAGATTAATTTTATTTTTTTAAATTTTTTATTAACATATAATGTATTATTTGTTTCAGGGGTACAGGTCTGTGATTCATCAATCTTACAAAATTCACAGAGATCACCATAGTACATACCTTCCCCAGTGTCCATCACCCAGCCACCCCATCCCTCCCACCCCCCGTCCACTCCAGCAACCCTCAGTTTGTTTCCTGAGATTAAGAGTCTGTTATGGTTTGTCTCCCTCTCTGGTTTCATCTTGTTCCATTTTCCCCTCCCTTCCCCTATGATCATCTGTCTTGTTTCTCAAATTCCTCATATCAGTGAGATCATATGGTATTTGTCTTTCTCTGATTGACTTATTTCACTTAGCCTAATACCCTCTAGTTCCATCCACATAGTTGCAAATGGCAAGATTTCATTTTTTGATGGCTGCATAATATTCCATTGTGTATATATATACCACTTCATCTTTATCCATTCATCTGTTGATGGACATCTGGGCTCTTTCCATAGTTTGGCTATTGTGGACATTGCTGCTATAAACATTGGGGTGCATGTGCCCCTTTGGATCACTACATTCGTATCTTTGGGGTAAACACCCAGTAGTGCAATTACTGTGTCGCAGGGTAGCTCTGTTTTCAACTTTGTGAGGAACCTCCACGCTGTTTTCCAGAGTGGCTGCACCAGCTTGCATTCCCACCAACAGTGTAGTTCCCCTTTCTCTGCATCCTCGCCAACATCTGTCATTTCCTGACTTGTTAATTTTAGCAATTCTGACTGGTGTGAGGTGGTATCTCATTGAGGTTTTGATTTGTATTTCCCTAATGCTGAGTGATGTTGAGCACTTTTTCATGTGTCTGTTGGCCATTTAGATGTCTTCTTTGCAGAAATGACTGTTCATGTCTTCTGCCCATTTCTTGATTGGGTCATTTGTTCTTTGGGTGTTGAGTTTAAGAAGTTCTTTATAGATTTTGGATACTAGTTCCTTTATCTGATATATCATTTGCAAATATCTTCTCCCATTCTGTCAGTTGTCTTTTGGTTTTGTTGACTGTTTCCTTTGCTGTGCAAAAGCTTTTTATCTTGATGAAGTCTCAATAGTTCATTTTTTCCCTTGCTTCCCTTGCCTTTGGCGATGTTTCTAGGAAGAAGTTGCGGAGGCTGAGGTCGAAGAGGTTGCTGCCTGTGTTCTCCTCAAGGATTTTGATGGATTCCTGTCTCACATTGAGGTTTTTCATCCATTTGGAGTCTATTTTTGTGTGTGGTGTAAGGAAATGGTCCAGTTTCATTCTTCTGCATGTGGCTGTCCAATTTTCCCAACACCATTTGTTGAAGAGACTGTCTTTTTTCCATTGGACATTCTTTCCTGCTTTGTCAAAGATTAGTTGACCATAGAGTTGAGGGTCCATTTCTGGGCTCTCTATTCTGTTCCATTGATCTATGTGTCTGTTTTTGTGCCAGTACCATACTGTCTTGATGATTATAAGCTTTGTAATAGAGCTTGAAATCCTGAATTGTGATGTCACCAGCTTTGCTTTTCTTTTTCAACATTCCTCTGGCTATTCGGGGTCTTTTCTGGTTCCATACAAATTTTAGGATTATTTGTTCCATTTATTTGAAAAACGTTGATTTTGTATTTGTATTTTGATAAGGATTGAATTAAATGTGTAGTTGCTCTAGGTAGCATAGACATTTTCATATTTCTGAACAGTTTTTATAGTCTATTTATTTATTTAACTTTTGCTTTGGTAGGTATATTTTGACACAGAACTTAACTTGATGCATTTTTCACAGTTTTTATATTTTAGCCCGATTCTCTTGGGATAAAATTCCAGTAGTAGGTGTGTCAGGGATATTGATTATAATTTTAAAGATGTTTTTTTAATGTACACTTGAGATCCAATCTTATAAATTTCTTGATCCTTACTTGGCATCAGTCATTGTCTAAGGAGCCCATTGTCTAAGGAGCCTGAAAGAATTTTAAGGATCCCAATCTGGTTACTAGGGTTACTCATTGTTATTGAGAAGAAAATAGTTTAATGAATAAGTGGATAGGAAACCATGACTTTTTTCTCTCAAAATCAAGGTTTATAAACTCCAGAATATTATTCATGCAGAGCAGTTCCATTCCTGGATTATCTCTTCCTAGCTAAACACTTTACAGACAGTATAGCAGTGTGAAAGATTAGAGAGTAAAGAGATTATGTGAGACTGGCTCCATATTTTTTGAGACCAAAAATCAGTTTTTCCTGTCTCAGATTCTGTTTCTTATAGTAAAGATCCTTTTATTTTTCTCATTCCCTGCATTATGGTACCTATATTATCCAAATGTCCCTGAAAGAATGATTATTTTCTTATTCTCCCTTTTTTTTACCCCTGAGAAATGCTCTGCTATTTTTTTGAGGATAAGCCATTCGCATGGCCATTGGCAATCAGTGTAAAAGTAGTAAAATTCTACCAAATGTCAGCACTCAATTAACAATGAAGTTTCAGCAAACTCTATTTGCACCCACATTCTACTTTATATAGAGGCCTCAAATTGTGATTCATTCCTTAACACCACATATACAATTGAAAACCAGTAAAAGGCAAGGACAGAAGACAGAAACCTCAGTTTGAATGTAAAAATAAATATTTTTACCTATAGGAAGCCATTCTATTTCTTGCTTAAGGGAATTGAATACACTGTAGCATAATGTAATCTTTAAAAGCATCATGGCACAGAGACAACTGTGAATACAGTGCACAAATTCTGACATTGACAACTTGTCTAAGAGTCGATGGAATATAAATGGGAGTGACAAACTTTCCAATTCCATTGACGTTTAGGTACTTAAAAAATGAAACTGCTCAAGTCATTTTAATGTTAGTACTTATACAAGACTTGTAAAGCCTGTTAAAAAAAAAAAAAGGAAGTCTGAAAACACAATATTATATTGTATTGTATTGTTATATAGAGTTACCAAGATAGAGTCTAATATAAATCCAGCCTTAATGAAAATCACTATTCTAAGAGAGAACAGAAATGTTGATTTAGTAAGAAAAGTAACAGCTACATCTCTTCTTGCATGAAGAAAAAAAGCAGATACCTGTCAAAAACTTTTTCGTATTTCTGCAACAACACCCATGAATTTATCTGTAAAAATTGCTATCTTTTTTTCCTCTTATTCTTTTTCCAGTTCCTTCTGAAAGGCTATGCCCTCTCCCTTTGCCTGATCCTGTCTGCTTTGTATAGCACCTTGCCTCATTATCCATTATCGAACTAATTATCATATCATGCTCTTCTTCCTTATTATATAATGGCTCCTTTTCATGAAAAATAAAACTTTTTTATTATTCTTTCCAATGCCACCTTTTCAAAAATATTTTTATCACTTTGAGTTTTTTCTTTTTTTCTAAATTTTGCTCACTCTGTTATATCTTCCATACTTTTTCCCACACTTCATTTCTAACATCACAGGAAGTGTCGAGATTCTTTTTTTTACTTGCAAAATATGCTTTTCGAATATGGCATAGCTAAAGGCCATGAGTATTCATGAGACTATGAAGTGTCTAAAAATGAAAAAAAAATATATTTAAAATTATTAATAGTTCTCTATCATATCATAATAAGATATAATATATAATTTTTCAAGTCCCCCCATAGGAAAAAAAAATGTGTGTTTATATATAGCAATAAAATTAATAGTACCTGCCACAAAAAAAGATGTATTTCTAGTGAGAGGACATTTTAAGTTTGGATAAATAGAAAAGATATGTTTCTGTAAGAGAAAACAAAAGTTCACTGTAATTAAATTTATAGCTCTAATACATACAAAATCAGTATTCTAACAGATCTGTTCTTGAACTTGTCAAAAACTTAAAAATATATATTTTTAAGAAGAAAGAAACAGAATATAAAAGGAAGTTCACAAATGTAATTAGAAGAAAAGAGCCCTACCTCATATTATAAATTTTAAATCATATTTTAGAGTTAAAAGAATAAAGCAATGTGATAATTAAAAAAAAGATAAATTGTTCAATAGACTGGAATTGCAAAACCAGAAATATATTTTATTTAAGAAAAAATAAGGCTTATATTAAATAAAAATTATATATCCTTAAAAAAGTGATGGATTAATTAATTCCTGAAGATTCAATTGCCTTTTTGGGGGGAGGGGCTAATATTTAAACATGTGTACATGTACACGGCAAAGTTTTCAATAACTTCCCCTAGAAATCTATTTTGATGCCTATAAGGGACTTCAGAATCAACATGTCAGAATTCATCATCTCTCTCCATAAAGTAGCTTTTTCTCTGATATTCCCTATCAGAGATATTATCACTATAATCATTCAAGTTACCCAACCCAGAAATTTTTTTTATGATTGACCAGTAGTTTTTCTGTGTAGATGTAGTTTACTTTTAAAATTATTCTTTGTATATCTACCAGTGAAAATTCTGCACATATAATACAATTCAAAGGATGAGATGATCAGTTTTGTTGACTGACAGCAGAAGTAATCTTTTCTGATTATATTTATAGATGCTTATGACTCTCCCTGTCAGCTATACACTACTTAGTAGATTTAAAACTGTCCACAGAAATTCATAAAGATTCTAAGATGTTTTCCATGGCCATTCCACCAGATAATATTAGAGTTAATGGTATCATACTACTCATTCCCTAATGAAGGATTTTCTCTAATCTGCTTACATTCAATGTATTTTATAAAGCATTGCTTCAAAAACTTTAGTCCATACAAAAATAGACATTAACATCATTTGTGAACAGTTTTTGTATATGTACACCTTATTTCTTTCAACAGATTGGAACATAAGATATTTCAGTATTACCACAATATCTCACATAGGTCACAGACCCGGATTTGTAGAAATTCTTTGTTTTGAAAGAAAAAAAAAATATTAAAACTATTGAATGCCTCATTATACATTAGACTTACATATGTCATGTTATTTAAATTTCTCAACAATTCTACAAAGTAAAAGTTATTTTTTCATATTTATTTATTTGTAAAGATTTTATTTATTTATTTGACAGAGAGAGCTCACAAGTGGGGGCGGGGGGCAGGCAGAGGGAGAAGCAGGTTCCCTGCTGAGCAAGGAGCCCAGTGCAATGCCGGACTCTATCCCAGGACCCTGGGATCATGAGCTGAGTCGAAGGCAGACACTTAACCGACTGAGCCACCCAGGCACCCACATATTCATATTTTAAAAAGTAATTTATTCAGTGTAATTTGGCTGGAATTTGAATTAGACTTTATTTTTTTTTTAAGATTTTATTTATTTATTTGAGAGATTGAGACAGAGAGAGAGAGCACAAGCAGGGCAGAGGAAGAGAGAGAAGCAGACTCCCAGCTGAGCAGGGAACATGACGTGGGATTAGATCCTAGTACCCCGGGATCATGACCTGAGCCAAAGGCAGACACTTAAGCGACTGATCCACCCACGTGCCCCCTGAATTAGACTTTAAATTTAAGGTTGTTTTGTTTTATTATAACTCTGTTTCCATTTTATAAAATTGTAAAGGAAAATAAAATAGATCACTTTGTTGTGCCATTCATAATGATCCTAAAAATGTAACTAAGATTAAATGTCTGTCATTCTTCAAGCATGCATGTTAAAATATAAATAAGTTACTGCCCAAACTTTAAGAAATAATAATAAGTACTTCATGTAAAGAACATAAGTTAGATGGTAGTAACTGTGGCGTATGTTGATTTTTCAAATTGACAGTTGAGTGTTCGAAATAAAACCATGCTAGAAGTTTTAGCAGTCAGTATTCTAGGTGATTAGTTTATATAAATATATTTAAACAGTACTGTGAATTAATTATTAATTCAATTAAACAGCATTGTGGAGTTACCATTTTGGTATAGCAGAATTTGGTAAGTTTGAACTTGATCAGAGACATACCTTGAGAAAGTGAAAGTACCATGAAGATTGTTATTGGATAGTAACTATTTGGCTACAGTACTATGGCTAAAATTTTGGGAGGAGAGATAGTTAATATCTCACAAAACATTAATTACATTTTTCCCAGACAAAATTAACTGGGAAGAGAAGAAATGTAGAATTAAATAAATAATAAAGAGCAAAGTTGGGAGTAGAGAAGGAAACTTAGTAAGCACTTATTTTGTCTTAGGCAGTACTTGCATTTTTATATCCTTTCATTTCATACAGTGAACAATGTTAGATTGAGATTTACAGACATAAAATATAAAGAGAATCCAAATCATAAACTTCATTGGGTATTAATAACTTTTCTGTGTATCTTCCCATCTTCTTGCTGTAAATACAACCAGGGTCTTAGGTAGTTATCCCTGCAGCTTTTGCAAATGGAGGCCATTCTCTTTTCCACACTTCATATATCTCTAGCATGTGCAAATGAGTAGTGATCTTTTTGGTTCCTTACTGCCCTCTCCATCAAATGTCTTCTTTCCTCTCTTTTAAAATCTCTAGCATTTTTGAAGTATATGTAGTCAGGTTTCATACTCTTTTACCTTCCTCTTAATGTCATCTAAAGATGCAATTGTGCTCCTTCATCTTTGATCATTTAAAAAATTGGGTCACTGTCATCTTCAGTCTTCCTATTATCATTCTTGTCAAAGTCAAGGTATACTGGATGATCCCTCTAACACTCTGTCTTCTTATATTCTTGACCATGCCACATTTGGAGATGATTCCTTCTTCTCCACTCTATCCACTTACATAGAGTTATAGTCGATATTCTGTTATCACCAATACATGCTCTACCTCCAGTTTATATGTAATGCTTCCACTCTGATTCTGAGCTTCTATAAATTGAGGTCCTATAACATCATATTCTGCTGCACACACCCACATAGTATATGTCTCTCCTGATTTTGGTCTTTAATTTTTCTTAGCAATATTTTTTAGTTTTCAGTATGTGGTTCTTTCACATATTTTATCAGGTTTATCTCTAAGTGTTTAATAAGTTTGATGCTATTTAAGGGTCATTGTTATGTTAATTTCTATTGTTTGTTGTTAGTATATAGAAATGCAATTGATTTTAGTATATTGATTTTGCATTCTACTGCTTTGTTATCTCATTTTTAGTTCTAGTAACTTTTTATTTGTTAATTTTTTTCCAAGTTTTTATTTAAATTCTAGTTAGTTAACATACAGCATGATATTAGTTTCAGATGTAGAATTTACTGATTCAGCACTTCCATAGAGCACCCAGTGCTCATCACAACAAGTGCACTCCTTAATCCCCATCACTTATTTAACCCATCCCTCCACCCACCTCCCATCTGATAACTATCAGTTTTTTCTGTATACTTAAGAGTTTATTTCTTGATTTGACTCTCTTTCTCTCCCCACCCATGCTCATTTGTTTTGTTTCATAAATTCTTTCATAAAGTCTTTCTCTGACTTATTTCGCTTAGCATAACACTCTTTAGCACCATCCATGTTGTTGCAAATGTCAAAATTTCATTCTTTTTGATGGCTAATATTCATATATTCTTGTGTGTGTGTGTGTGTGTGTGTGTGTGTGTGTGTGTGTATAAAACACTTCTTTATCCATTCATCAGTCAATGAATATTTGGGCTCTTTCCATAATTTGGCTACAGTTGATAATGCTGCTATAAACACTGGGGTGTATGTATCCCTTAGAATTAGTATTTTTGTATCCTTTGGGTAAAATACCTTGTAGTGCCATTGCTGGGTCATAGGGTAGTTCTATTTTTAACTTTTTGAAGAACTTCCATAAAGGTTTTCCAGAGTGGCTGCATTACTTTGCATTCTTACCAACAATGCAAGAGGGTTCCCTTTTCTCTGCATCCTAGCCAAAATCTGTCGTTTCCTGTGTTGTTAATTTTAGCCATTGTGATAGGTGTGAGGTGATATCCCATTGTAGTTTTGATTTGTATTTCCTTGATGAGTGATGTTGAGCATCTTTTCATGTGTCTGTTAGCCATTTGTATAGCTTCTTTGGAGAAAAGTCTGCTCATGTCTTCTGCCCACTATTTAACTGCATTATTTTTTTAGTTGTTGAGTTTTGTAAGTTCTTTATATATTTTGGATACTAACCCTTCATCAGATAGGTCATTTGCAGATGTCTTCTCCCATTCCATAGGTTGTCTTTTAGTTTTGTTGATTGTTTCCTTTGCTATGCAGAAGCTTTTTATTTTGATGTTACCCCAATAGTTTCTTTTTGCTTTTGTTTCCTTGCCTCAGGAGACATATCTAGTAAGAAGTTGCTATGGCCAATGTCAAAGACATTACTGCCTGTGTTCCCCTCTAGGATTTTAATGGTTTCCTATCTCACACTTAGGTCTTTCATCCATTTTGAACTTATTTTTGGGCATGATGTGAGAAAGTGGTCCTGTTTCATTCTTTTGCATGTTGCCATCCAGTTTTCCCAGCACCATTTATTGAAGAGACTGTCTTTTTTCCATTGGATATTCTAGCCTGCTTTGTCAAAAATTAGTTGACCATATAGTTGTGGGTTTATTTCTGGGTTTTCTATTCTGTTCCATTGATCTATGTGTCTGTTTTTGTGCCAGTACCATACTGTCTTGATCACTACAGCTTTGTAATATAACATATATTGTAATATAACTTGATATACTATAATTGGAATTGTGGTATCTCCAGCTTTGCTTTTCTTTTTCAAGATTGATTAGGTTATTTGGGGTCTTTGTGGTTTCATACAAATTTTAGGATTGTTTGTTTTAGCTCTGAAAAATGCTGGTGGTATTTTGATAGGGATTGCATTGAATGTGTGGATTGCTTTGGGTAGTATAGACATTTTAACAATATTTCTTCTTCCAATTCATGAGCATGGAATGTCTTTCCATTTCTTTGTGTCATCTTCAGTTTCTTTCACCAATGTTTTGTAGTTTTCAGAGTACAGTTCTAGTAACTTTTAAAATAGATTGTATCAAATTTTCTACATATAAAATCATGTTGTCTTTAAATAATGACATATTTACTTCTTTCTCTCCAGTTTTGTAAAACTGTATTTCATCATCTTGCCTTATTTTACTGGCTTAGACATCTAGGACGATGTTAAATAGAAGTAGGGAGAATGAACAGATTTGTTTGTTTCTAATATAAGTTAAGCATTTATTCTTTCAAAATGAACTATGATAACAACTGTAGATTTTTTCATAGAAGCATTGTATTATGTCTAGGATGTTTTCTTTGATTTGACTCTCTTTCTCTCCCCACCCATGTTCATTTGTTTTGTTTCATAAATTCCATTATATGAATGAAATCATATGGTATTTGTCTTTCTCTGACTGACTTATTTTGCTTAGCATAACACTCTTTAGCTCCATCCATGTTGCTGCAAATGTCAAAATTTCATTCTTTTTGATGACTGAGTAATATTTTTACTCAGCTGGGAATTTTTATTTTTAAATCAGTAATGGATATTGAATTTTATCAAATGCTTTTTCTCTATCTACTGGGATTATCTCACATTTTTTCCTGTTTATTTTGTTAATATAATAAATTATACTGAGGTATTTTCAAATGTTAAAACAGCTGGGAAAGTATTTGGTCTCTGTTTCTTCAATGTTTTTTTTTCTCTCTTCTCTCCGTTGAGGACTCTAATTATACAGGTTAGGCTCCTTGAAGTTGTCCCATGGTTCACTAATGCTCTGTATTTTTTACAGGTGTCTTTTGTTTGTGATTTTCTCCCTGGCGATTTTGTTTTGGATGGTAACTTCATGTTCTGACATATTTAATCGGTTAATCCTATCTAGTGGATGTTTTTTATTCTCTTTCTTTAATCTCAGACATTATGATTTTCATCTCTAGGAGACTAATTTGAATATTTTTTTGTCTTTAAGAAATATAGTTATAAGTGTTTTTGTTTGTTTGTATGTCCTGTGTGCTAATTCTAACATCTATATCCGTTCTCAGTTGATTTTGATTGATTTATCTCTTCATTATGTATGCTATTATCTTGCTTCTTTGCTGGTTTGATAATTTGTTATTGGATGCTAGACACTGTAAGTTTTATTTTGTTGAGTGATGAATACTTTTATATTCTTATAAATAGTTTTGGACTTTGTTTTAGAATATAGTTAATTTACTTAGAAAGAGTTTGATCCTTTCAGGTCTTGATTTTAAAATTTGTTATGTAGGACCAAAGAGTTTTTTAGTCTAGTCTTGACCCACTACTGATGCAGGACCTTCATTAATTTTCTACACACTGCTTTAATAATCATGAGGTTTTCCAGTCTGGCTGGTAGGAACAGCTACAATTGCCACTTCTATGTGAGTACTGAACACAGGTACCTCTATTCCTTTTGATGATTCTTTTCTGTCTTGAGTGGTTTGTTCACATGTACATATTCATCATTCTTCACCTGAATACTTGAGAGAAACTCATAAAGGTCTCCAGAGGTTACCCTTTGTATATCTCTTTTCTTTGCAGTACTCTGTCCTGCAAACTTCTGGTCTTCCCAGACTCTTGGGTTCATATTCTCTGTGCTCTACCAGGATTTCCCCTTCCTATGTCATGCCCGGAAGCTTTCTCAAAGAAGAAAGTTGTAGCAATCGCAAGGCTCACTTGATTTGTTTTTCATCTCACAAGGATCACAGTCCTTTGTGTCTGATATATTCTAGCTCACTATCTTGAAAACCTTTGTCTTCTGTTGTTTGCCTGGTTTTTGTTTGTTTCAGGCAGAAGAGTCAATCCAATCCTTGCCATTGCGTCTTGGCCAGAAGTGAAGGTCTCCAGGTTGTCCTGTTTCATCTTTCTACCACCGAATACACTGTACTTTCTTAATCTATACCTACACACTTGGTATCTTAACATGCAGTGGAACAAAATATATATGAATAGAAAATATATGAAATCAACCCTTTCATTTAATCCGATTCTTTTTAACCCACCTCCTGCAACTATCTTCTTTCCCTTTTATATTATTAATTTTGTCTTGTACTGAAAAGGTGAGTAAACATTTTTTTTTCTATAAAGGGCCAGATATTAAATATTTTGGTCTTTGTAGTCCTTGTGGTCTCTGTTGTTGACTATTCAATTTTGCCATTGCAGCAGAAAAGCACCAATATATAATACATAAATTAATGGACATGACTATACTCTAATATATTTTATTTATAAAATACCTGTGGTGGTCTTGATGTGGTCCATGAGACACAGTTTTCCAAACCTGCTCTGCTGGATCATCACGTTACCATAATCATCTTCATTTTAAACACAGTGGCAGCATCCATCCATTCTCCTTGTTTTCTTCTCATCTTCTAGTTTTCCTATAATACATTCCAAATGATCTTTGATCTTTAAAACTTGTACATAGTAGCTTTGATCAAAATCACCAACGACATACAATTAACTTTATTTTACACTATGTGTATACCACAGCCGCCTTCTTGAACCATTTTATGTTCCTGGTTTCAACCACATTATCCTTGTTTTCTTCCTATGCAGTTGCCTTTTTGTTACCAATTACATTTTGTGACCCTTTCTTTCTCACAGATATATAAATATTGAGACACTCCCAGGATAACATTTTCTTTTATATTATCTCTGCCTTATCAGATCTTACTGGTTCTGTAACTTTAAAAACTATCTGATAAGTCCTTCTGAATTTAAAGTTCTAATTGTTAGCAGATTGTAGAGCTCAGGACTCTTATATTCAATCTCCTATTTGATCCTTTGTATTTAATAGGCATTTAAACGTAAATTATATGGTTCCCACATTCTAAGCACTCCAGTGTCTTTCGATCACACTTAAATAAACACCTAACCTTCTTCCCAAGGCCTGAGAACTGTATGATATGGTTTCTAACAATGTCCTCAACCTCATGTGTTACCAGGGTCCACTTGTTCACTGCTGTCCAAATAGTTGGCTTCCTTACTAGCTGTTAAATGCCAAGCGCACCATAGCTGTGGAAGCTTATGCTTGCTTGTTCCAGGGCCTGTCACTCCCACCAGGTCAAGTCCTCACTTCATTCAGGCAGAATGGGACCCTTCTTGAGAAAGATTAAATAATGTTTACATTTTCCATAAACTTACCATACTCCTATGACACTTATCTGGGAATTTCTTTTTTTACCAATTCACCTCAAAAGTCGGCTAACTTTATATAACATACCTCATTTTTTTCTTGGCCCTCTTCTTCCAAGAGGCCATAGTTTCCTCCACAGTCTCTATGCTGTTACAGTGCTCTATTTTCTTCATAAAGTATACTGGAAATATTTAACTTATGCATTTGATTTTGTGCTCGTTTATCATATCCACCACTGATGCCCCTCCCCTAGAATCTAAAGACAAGAATTTAGTCTATCTTGTTCACTCTGTATCACAAGAATCTGCAAATTGCTTGTCTGATATATTAGACATCCAGTAAAGATTTGCTGAATAATTGCCAAATGCCTATCAGATTTTAATTGTTAATATAAGCATTGTAGTGACACATTAAAAATAAAATTGGGAAATTTTACTTTTAAAATTCCAGTCAAATGTAACCAAATATATAAAGGAGCCTCTAAAATGAAGGTATAATTTTGTGAAAAGATATGAGAAAATAAGACAATAGTTGGTTTCTAACTATGTGTTTGAAAGAAAATCTAGGGAAAATGAGACATGAACAGAGATGGTGTCATTTTAAAAAGATTTTCATAAGTCAGCTAAGAAGCACTTAATGTGCAATATATGAATGAAGAGGCAGAGTTTTAAAAAGATTAAAGATAATGAGGCAAAGAAAAACAAAAAGGACACATTATGACAAGAGAAAAATAGATTGGTAGGGAAACAGATACCAAAGTTGTTGTATAGGAAAGCACACTTAAAAAAATACCAAACACGAATCACTATAAAGTAGTTTACACACATTCTTACAACGTTGATGAATGTTAATGTTTGTACTACTATGACAGTGTCTATGGGATTTTAAATGGTTATATTTGCTCTTCTCCTGAAATATGGTTCATATTGCGGAAATTAATATTAATCTAAATGTTCTTCTTACTCTATGTCAATGAATAAAGAAGAAATACATCTGTCACACAATCTTCAAACAATATTCCAAAACAAATGATAGATAGGTACCTCTCCAGTAGGACTCTGTCAATAATTCATTTTCCACACACCTCTGGGTGCTGCAGTAGCTTTTAATAGACTCTCTAGTGCATACTCTGTAGTGTGTTTTGCACTAAAACACTGACACAAAGGAATAATGCTGAGGGCGAAAATAGGACAACTGAGCTCTTGGTGAATGATTCGAAGAATGATTGAATCATTTTTCTTTCTAGGATGGAAACGAGTTTTGTTTGTACTGTTCCACATTTTTATTATAAATAAGGCTTGTATTTTCTTTGGAAGAGTTTGCCTTATTCTGACAAATACCCATTAAAGTATAGAGGGAAATAGAGAAGAAGATGTAGTAATATTATAGAGGAAAAATGCAATGAAAATGACTGAGAGTCATTTTCTGGTCCCTGAGAGTGTCATTCAAACCATTTGGTCCTGCTGAAAACCCACGGTCTTCATAAATTTTCCCTTGTATAAAGTACTATTTAACTTCTTTTACCATGCTTAACAGATTTGTTGAATTACTTCTCCTCACTTCTTGGTCCTTAGATATGAGAATTATACGGTGGTAGTGGATTTTATACAAGTGCTTTTGTTGTTTTCTAAGTCAGGTCAAGATAATTTTTGTTTCTGCTCTCTATTCTGGTGCTCCTGCTTTTTCTCCTTTGTCCTTTTCTTGTGTTCTGCATTGTCCTTCTCTCATATACTGGTATTTGACTCTTTATAATCTCATGTTCTGAATGACTGCCAAATACCATAAAGCATCATTAACTATTAAAGTTTTACAAGTTTATCCCAATTCTGGGATGGGGAAAATGACAATGTGATGTTACAAGAGGGAAGAAAGTAAATATAGAAAAGAGAGGTAAATAATACATGGCAGGATTGCATGATGAAATTTTATATGGAGCAGTGGGGTATAGAACATTCAGAGGTATTGACAGGAAAAAAAGAGACAAATAAAATAATGAAAAACTTAAGAAGGAGGGGACAGAACCAGGAAGAATAAGACATATTATGTAAAGTAATTTGAGTTTTGAAACGGATTGGGAATTTAAAAAATTCCCAAGTAAGTGGTGTAAGGTTTTTAAAAGTTTATGAGAAATCGAGAATTTATTTTCCCTTTCACAAGAAGGATGCAAATGCTGTCCTTTGGTTTATTTGAGGGAGAAAAAGCAAAGGCAAGAAGAAAACAATGACAAGAAAATTGTTGTCAGTTTTCTGGAGAAAGTTGAATATATTAGGTTCACAAATTTTTAAAGGATTTTTCTGTCAAACCATAAAATGTTATGAGTCTTTTTAGTCAAGTAGGCAAGAATATACTATAAACTCACGTTTCTATTCATTGTTTATTCATTCAGTGAACATATACTATTTATATTAGGCACTGTATAAAGCATGAAGATAAAAAGATGAATATGTCCTTAAACAAGTAAGTGATGATGGTACATCAGATCTGGGAGGAAGCAGTGTCGGTGCTGAAAAGAGGGATGAGTATAAATATGCATTGAAGATAGAGCAGATATGCTTTCCTGATGCATTGGATATGGGATGTGAATGAATGGAGTCATGGATGCCATCAAGGATTTAGACCTACACAAGAAAGAGTAGTCTTCAAGTGAAGTCAGGAATTTAGTTTTTAACATGTTAAGTTTGAGATATATTTTTGATATTTTGTACATTATGTTGAGTAGGCAGTGGAAAATAAAAGGCTAGATTTCGGAAGAAATAAGTAGTCTAGGGAGAGAAATTTGTGAGAGTTTGACCTATACAGAGTATTTAAATCTATAAAAATAGAAGATATCAACAAAGAAGTGAAACTATAGAGAAGAGAACCAAGGACTAATCCCTGTGGCATTCCAAAATTGAGAAGAGGATATACACATAAAGTAGGCAATATACGTAAAGAGGAGAGGAAGAACCAGAATAAAAGAAGGAAAAAAATACCATAAGATTGGATTGCCATGGAAGCTTAATGAAGGAAATTTATAAAGCAAGAAGAGGGAGTGATCAAATGACAATGTCAAATGCTGACTAGTTAAATGATGTAAAGACCAATAATTGACACATTAAAGAGATGTATGTTATGGGTTAGAGAACAGTGAAATAATGGTGACCTAAATATATTGAAGACTAACAGATTGTTGGGTTTGGAGTACCGAAAAGATGAGGTAGACAGGTAGAAAGAGTGATTAGGAAGTAGGATAGATTACTTTAACATTAAAGATAGCTACAGGTGTGTGTTATGTAATCTAAAACTTGCTGGTAATAACCAGTTGTTAAATTTTCAGGAATTTTGTAGGCTGGATACAAAATTACTAGTACCTTAAAATAAGCCATGGTTGGATAATTTGCATGGTAAAAATAAAAGCTCTTACAAACCCAACCTTTTTATCTCCCCAGCGTTGGTTTACTGACATTTCCTGTATATTGTATATATTTACCACTGTAATGTCTAGGGTATAACTTTTAGAATGAGTGTTGAGGTAAGTTGAAGGTAAGTGAATAGGAGGAAATGAGTTCAAATAATTGAGAAGACAAAGTATTGGAAGTATCCTTTAAGTATTCTGCATATGTAAATTGAAATAATGAAAAATTGAGACAGATGCAGTACTAGAGAAAGTAGCCATGAGTCACAAGCTAAAAACAACTAGAAATGTTAGGGTGTGACTAGTCAGTTGTCAGATAATAACATTGAGGGATAGTATATGATATACTTAGATGATATTTGGTACAAAGCCAGGAGTGTGGGGATAAGAAAAGGAGAATGGTCTAAAAGTGGCAACAGGAGCAAGGAATCCATGTGTCCCATCTCCAGGTTCTGTGGTAGAACTATGGGAGAAAAAAAATATTACCCTCATTGGGAAGGCTACGTGAGAAGCAGAGTTTGTGGAAGTAAGCCAGATTTTTATTAGAACATAAATGTGAAGGGAAAGTTTAGAGGAAAAGAGCAGGATATTAGAAATTGTTCTGATCATGTCTTGCAAATTTCAAGAGTCTCATGAAAGATTTTGAGGAATTAGAATGGGGGAATTATAGAGACATGTATATAAGAATGAGAGATTTGGCAGTTGATCTGGTGGGTTCTTCTGTGGACCAGTATTAAGAGGAGTAAAGGGCTTAATGAGATTAGTTGTATGAATTCAAGACAAGTAATGATGGTGAAGTTGTATTGAATGGCAAGGAGTGGCAGGTTTCTTATTTTTTCTCTTCATCTTTCAGATTACAAGGTTTTAGAAGGCATATTTTTAGTCCAAGTGTGCTGGTAGACTCTGACTTTTGGGAGAGTTGAGACTTCTGGGGTCCAGTGTGTTATACTGCAAGTCCCCCCTTCATCACTGATGATGAGGGAAGAAGGACTAAGGGGGGGGTATGACCTTTAGTCCCAGAGCTCAAACTCACATCTTGACTGAGGCTGAGGCTCTTTGAAACTAATATTCCTGTAATATGGAAATGAGAATTGTTTTTTTAATTTGTGGAAATTTCATTTTACTCTTCCTAAGTATAATAATGTAGCTGTCCAGGGAGACATCACAGATAGCCATTGATCATGGGGTTAGTATTAGTGAATAATTTAATCTATCCCCTCCTTCTCCTCCTGTTTAAGGAATCCTTTTTTTTTTTTTTTTTCTTTTTTCCAGGAGAGTCAGTGCATTGCCTCCCTTCCCTTCCTCTCCTTTCTTCCCCTCCCCTCCCCTCCCCTCTCTTCTCTTTTTCTTTCTTCCTCTCCTCCCATCCCTCCCAACCCCTCCCCTTCCTTTTTTCTATGCAAAGGTAAAGTAAAGAAGCATATATTGACCTGGAATTAGGATTTCATTGCATGCTTCAATCAAAATCTCCAATGCCCTAATGATACAAAGCCAGTAGGCAATGAGAACCATTGTGTAAGGAGCCTAAAATTCTTCTGGAAAGAAAAGGACATGATACCCTAAGTGCTACCTGAGTTTCAGGTCAAGGAGACAGGATGGCGTGGTTGAATGTTGCTCTATGCTAAATATCATGGCAGGAAGAGAAAATAAAATTACTCTAAGAGGAGGAGAGTGGGGTATTGATGACATGGCTTCAAGTAAGTAAGGCATGAAGGTTCTTAGTAAGAGCTGATACCATCAGAGTTTACTGCTAATCTGTGGAATGTCCTTAGGACCCAGGCATCATTTTACAGTTTGATATGGTAGGGTCTACTAGTCTAATAACTTTGGGGCCTGAACATGTCACACTACTCAGGAGTGGCAGTACATAGAACTGGATTTGGCATGGTTGCTGAGCACCCCTAAAACTGTGCAAGAGCATAGTCCGTGGAAGAGGATTCCCTCTTGCTGGGAAATATTTCTCCTCTAGATGACAGACTTTCTCTGCTCCCATACATTTTGGTATAAACGTGAGTCTGGGTTTCTTGGATAATTCAAGAATGATTTTTAGAACAGGACAATAGTAACAAGGTATTTTTTGGACCCCTGTGACCAATTAAAAACAAGTGATTAAAAGAGATGTAACTAAGTTCTATGCTGATTTCATGGGGCAGTTCAAATTTAAGTAAAGTTCTTAAAAATTTATCAATTTTTAATTTTAAAATCTCTCCCAAGTTGCTTGTTTGTTTTATCTTTCTACTTGGAGAGTGTCCATTGCTTATTCAACTTTGGGTCCTTATTATATAACGCAATGGCAAACACCTGCAAGGCCGTTAATTAACATTTGTTGAATGGGTTCAAAGGTAATAGCTGACTTGATTCTCACACTCAGGCTCTGGTCCAGAATATGGCACTATTACTGAGAACTGCCTCTACGGTATTTACAGAAGCAACTACATGCTGAGTCAGAATTAGCCTCCCCAAGCAATTAATTCATAATTGAATTCACAAATTAATAAATAAGTAGATTCCTGAGTGTATAAAAACAGAAACATTTTAATTTTGTTATAACCTGTAACTTGGTACTCTAAGTTGAAAGCAATTAAAAGGTAGGAAGATTTATGCCCAGCAGGTTAGCCAAGATTTAGTTTTTTAGAAATTACATGAATGTATTGCTTCTGAAGATCTCCTAGTATCATTTTAATTGTTTTTTTTAATTTTAATTGTTAAATGGATCATTTAAGCTTTTGATAAAATAATAGGATTTATGACTATCCAAAGTGAATGAAATATCTCTTAAAACTCAACAAAACGAAAACAAACAACCTAGTTGAGTAATAAGCAAAAAACAACCTCACCAAAGAAGATATACAGATGGCAAATAAGCATATGAAAATATGCTCCACATCATAGGTCATTAGGGAACTGCACATTAAAAAAAAAAAAAAAATGAGATACCTATTTACCTGTTAGAGTAGCTAAAATCCCAAACATTGGCAACACTAAATGCTAGCAAGAATGTGGAGCAATAGGAACTCTCATTCATTGATGGTGTCAACACAAAACCTGCGCACAAATGTTTATTGCAGCTTTATATGTAAGTGCCAAAAGTTGGAAGCAAAAGATGTCCTTAAAAGGGTGAATGCTTAAACTGTGGTGTGTACATATGGTGGAGTGCTATTCAGAAGAGAGAGAGAGAGAGAAAGAAAGAAAGAAAAAGAAAAAGAAAGAAAGAAAGAAAAGAAAGAAAAGAAAGAAAGAAAGAAAGAAAGAAAGAAAGAAAGAAAGAAAGAAAGAAAAAGAAAGAAAGAAAAAAGAAAGAAAGAAAGGTGAAGGAAGGAAGAAAGAAAGAAATGAACTATCAAGCTATGAGAAGGAACCTTAAATTCATGTTGCTAATTGAAAGAAGCCAATCTGAAAAGATAACATACTGTATGATTACAACTGTACAATATTTTTAAAAAGGAAAAACTGTGAAGACAGTAAAAAAAGACCTGTGGTTTCTAGGGGCTCAGAGTCTGGAGGGGGGGAGGATAGGTGGAGCACAGGGGATTTTTAGGGTGGTAAAACTATTCTGTATGACACTGTAATGGTAGATACATGCCATTGTACATTTGTAAAAACCTATTGAATGCATAACACAAAAAGTGAACCCTAAAGTTAAGTATAGACTTTAGTTAATAATGTACCAATATTGCCTCTTTAATTGTAATAATTGTGCTACACTAATGTAAGGTGTTAACAGTAGGGGTAACTGTGTATGTGGGAACTCTCAGACAATTAAAAAAATGAAATGAAGTCACTTTCTGCCCTTTAGAAATTAGTGTTTTAATTATTGCAGGGAGTAGAGAATTAAAATTATTAACACATATACACACACGCACACACATCTATGTTGGTTTCATTGAGCTGGTGTGTAAGTTCTAAAACTGATGAATTGAAAAATATTTAAAAAAAGAGAGAATGAACAAGTTCTGGGTAACAGTCAAGATTCCACTGGCATGCAAGAACTGTGGAAAGCATATTTTTCTATCCAGTGGTTTGCTGTATCTCATAGAACACAAGAATGGGTCTCTCATTTAGTCTGTTTTACAGCTGTTAAGTATGCTTTTCTGGGCCTACATGGTAGAACTGAACTGATTACTTCTTTACCAAAAGCAGAAGCCATATCTACCTGAATAGTTTCATAATTATCCATCCAGGCTTAAATTACCTGGATAATATTCATATATTAGTTTAGGCTTGTTTTGCACATTTAGGATTATATGGATGCCTGGGTGAATGTGTGTGCGCTAAGGACCAAGGTGCTGTGCCCACATCCAGGAGACCCACTAGGAATAATACTGATAACGGAACCGAATAGAATTTTAAAAATACAGTCCTATAAATGGAGGAAATTGAGGAAAGAGGAAGAAAGACACAGATAATCTGTAATATATATAATATAGAATATGTATAATAGGTACTATAATATGTAAGATACAATGGTCTATATATT
The DNA here is from genome assembly GCF_004348235.1 of Phoca vitulina. Classification (NCBI taxonomy): domain Eukaryota; kingdom Metazoa; phylum Chordata; class Mammalia; order Carnivora; family Phocidae; genus Phoca; species Phoca vitulina. Next base: position 22,476,568 of record NW_022589706.1, read on the forward strand.
ATAGATGTAAATACCAAATACTATGAATTACATGTTGTAATATATTCTGTTTTATTTTATATTACATAATATATAAATCTGTATGTATAATATGGCATATATCATATGCTTCATGTTCATAATCTCTTTCTGCCATCTCAGGGATATTTGCTAGGGCAAATCTAGATTTGGAATAATTGCTATTGGCCTCAACCATCCTCCAGTCAAAGCTATGAACAGTTAATGTACAAATATCATATATAGTTCACAATTATTAGGCTTTCTTTTTTACATTCTACAATTTGATATTTTATTGAGGGATCCTGCCTTCCTTTCTTAATAGTTACAGATTTTACGATTCATTTAGTTTCAAGGACTCCATTCCCTGTGACCAGAGAAGGACATCTTGTAGAGATCCCAACAATTCTGAGTCATTGATTTGAATATTACTAAATTTCCTGGACCTTTTTGAGTGAACTGTAAACCAGCTCGTCACCATATTTCACTTTTGCAGTTAGCTACCTCAAATGGTTTTTGAGGTAGGTGAGGTCTATATTACAATTTCATGAAGCCATAAGTAAATTTTTTCTAAAGATTTTATTTATTTATTTGACAGAGAGAGAGACAGGGAGAGAGAGAATACAAGCAGGGGGGGTGGGAGAGGGAGAAGCAGGCCTCCTGCGGAGCAGGGAGCCCGATGCGGGGCTCGATCCCAGGACCCTGGGATCATGACCTGAGCCGAAGGCAGACGCTTGACGACTGAGCCACCCAGGTGCCCCAGCCATAAGTAAATTTTAATGCAACATTTTATTGACCTTAATTGTCAGAATATAAAAATGTCTAACTATTATTGTTTTGTGGTAAGTGATAAAAATTCCTTTCAATTTCTATTCTTATTGTGAACTTAAATAAGAACCCCTTCTTAATAGACTAAACCCTGAACACTTTGAGTATGATGATCACACAGCATTATGTGCTGTTCTCTCTGGATCCCGTGCTATTTTATACATTGTAGCACTCCATGAAAATTTTGTTATTTTGTTAGGACTTTGGTAAAATTAAAGTATACATTTTACTTTAAAAATATACTGACATTGGGCGCCTGGGTGGCTCAGTTGGTTAAGCGACTGCCTTCAGCTCAGGTCATGATCCTGGAGTCCCTGGATCGAGTCCCGCATCGGGCTCCCTGCTCGGCAGGGAGTCTGCTTCTCCCTCTGACCCTCCCCACTCTCACGCTCTCTCTCTCTCATTCTCTCTCTCTCAAATAAATAAATAAAAAAAAATCTTTAAAAATAAAAAAAAATAAAAAAAATAAATAAAAATATACTGACATTCACGTTTGAATTTTAAACGGGGAAAACTGTAGATGTAGTTATATAAATTCATAAATGCAATTATATATGCAAAGAGAACAATCTATTTACTTAGTCAGAACCCTGTTGTAAAAAAATCAATGTTTAACAAATATTTTTACTACCTAAAGCCTAACTACTAGAGAAATGCTATTAATCATATTAACACTATTTATGGTAAAACATTACTCATCTTGTTTGATGAAAGTGTAGAGTTTTTGACAGTCTCCAGAGTGTCATCTGATTATGATCATCATCATTCAAATCCCACAGATATTGACATCCATGTTTCAAGAACATACAGCTCCTACTTACTGACACATTCTTTATAACTTTAACAGAAACATATGAGAGAAGACAGTATCTTAGGTGTCTATGACAAAGAGGCAATCATTTTAAAGACAGATCAGCAACATTTCTTCCAAAACAATGCATTCTTGTCTAAGTTAAGAAAAAAAGTCATTTGGGCTTCTCCTACTTTATAAATTGTTCCCTTGTGAAAAATAATAGCAAAAATGTTCCCTTAGTTCACTGGAGCTGAAATTCTAGAGAAATTCAAAGGAGCACATGAATTTCTTTCTAAATATTATCCATAGAAATAACAATGTTAATTTAAGGGGAAAATTTGAGATTTTTAGAAGCTAGTTTATATTCAGCTCAACCTACAATGTTGCTTTTGTTGACAAGCCAACATAGAACATGTATTTTTTTCTAAAATAGTCCAATATGGAGAAAGGATTTTTTTTCAGTTTTACTGAGATATAATTGACAAAATTATAGGATTTTTAAAGTATACATAGTGATGATTTGGTATATGTATAGCTTGTGAAGGGATTCCTTCCATCTAGTTAATCAACATATCCATCACCTCACATATTTATATTTTATTATTTTGGTGAGAACATTTAAGTTCTATTCTCTGAGCAAGTTTTAATTATACAATGCATTGTTATCAACTATGGTCACCATGTTATACATTAGATCCTCAGACCTTATTAATCTTATAGCTGAAAATTTGTATAGTCACATTTAATATATATGCTTTCCTATATATATATATAGGCATTGAAGCCTAAGCCTAGAATAATTTCTGTAGGTCAACTTTAAAATTCATCTTTCTAGATTGCCTTGATTTGCTTTAATTTGTTGCATACTTTGTGAGGACCAGTGTGTTTCTGACAATGTTTATGTACTGTGTGTTTGAATATAAAAAAAGGAAGGCATAAACTCTACTAGTAGATGGAGACACAAATAACTGGTTGCTAATGCTATAGACCAGGAGTTGGCAAACTCTTTTTTTTAAGTGAGATAAAAAATAGCATTTGTGAGCCATATTTTTCTTGTCACAACTATTCAACTTCATTGTTGTAAATTAAAAAACAATCATGGACAACATATAAAAAATTTAGTATAGTTGTGCTCCAATAAAACTTTATTTATGGACAATGAACTGTGATTTCCAGGTAATTTTTATGAATCACAAATATTAATCTCCTTTTGGTTAATTTCTAACTATTTAAAATGTAAAAGCCATTCTCAGATTATAAACAATATATACTGGTGATGGGCTGGATTTGATTCTCAAACTATAGTTTGCTCACAGTATAGACATATTATGTATGTTTTAGAAATGTAAAAGCAGTTTATGTAATTCAATATACATGTGAGATGATAATAGGAAATAAAGAAAAATTTTGTCATTGTTTGAATTGGTCAGAGATGGACTCTTGGAGGAAGATGATTTGGCAGTTGATGAGGAATAGAGGACAAGGAATTGAAAGGCAGTAGAGGTAGAACAAGTTCTTAAGCAAAGGTTCAAAAGCAGAAATGTGTTGGTTATTTGGAACTTATCACTGATTTGGATTTTGACAGTGGTTACCAATGATTTTTCAATTGTTATTTTAAAAATTTCTTATTTATTTTTAGCTTATGCTGAGTGATAAAATGCTCATTTTAATAATTTAAAATTAAATACAAATAAAATGTTTCTAATATATAAATATATTCATTACAAAAATATCTGACTTTAATATTCATATTAAACATAGATATTTCATTCCATTTATTTCTTTGTAGAAGGTTCTTTGTCTTCTTCACCATGATTAGATCTCATCAATCTTTTTTCTGCTTTTTGCCCCTATAATTAAAAAAAAAAAAAAAAAAAAACTATTTAAAGCAAACATGCAAATGAACAGTATGAAAGTAGTACCTCTTCTGAGGTGTAATTTTAGGACAAACAACCCCCACTTGGCAGTAGGCTCAAAGATACTGTATTTCTGGGGCGCCTGGGTGGCTCAGTTGGTTAAGCGACTGCCTTCGGCTCAGGACATGATCCTGGAGTCCCGGGATCGAGTCCCACATCAGGCTCCCTGCTCAGCAGGGAGTCTGCTTCTCCCTCTGACCCTCCTCCCTCTCATGCTGTCTGTCTCTCATTGTCTCTCTCGCAAATAAATAAAATCTTAAAAAAAAAAGATACTGCATTTCTATTATAACTTCTAAAATGAGAACATGACAACTTAGTGAATAGAAATTCCTCCATGAATATCATACATCCTGCATAAAAGCTATGTTTTTAAATCTTTTAGCAATTGTTCTGAAAGAAAAACTTAGCAGTGTGGCACTGATAAAATTAATCAGCCAATTAAGAGAAGTTTTACGTCCTTTCACAAACTGACTACAGCATCATGTGAGCAAATCAAATCATAAGCCCCTCAAGATGCTAGCATTCAAGTTTTTATATTCTAAGTAGTCATGATCAAAGATTTTAATTCTCAAGTAGGTCAAATTTCTTAGTGCAGGATATGGAGATTATTTTCTCAGAACCTAATAAACACTAGCTTTAATGTTATAAAAAAAAATGGTTTGGCAGTACCATACTTGAACAAATGTTTCCAGGCCAATATATTTATTGAAAGTAAAAAGATAAAAATTATTTGTATTTTAAACAGCATCACTAAAGAGTAATAATAGAATTCCTGGTTTCAAAAAACATTTCGTTTAAGTCAAGTCCGTGCACAAGCTATAAAATTGTTATGCCAGGTTTCAAACCCATACAGCCTGATCCACACTCTTCATCACCATGTACAATATTCATTACTCCAGAAGTAAGTTATACCAAGTAGTTCAACCATTGTAAATTTTCCTTCTGAAATACTCACATAGCAGGCATTCTTGGAATTTGTGACAAACAGTACTGAATCTGATAATTCCTGCTTCATTTACATTTTGAATTATATTTACATTGAGAAATATTTTGAAGCTGAAATAATATGGTAAGAGTGTAAAAGTTGAGGAAATAAATGGTTTTAACAAAAAGAACAAATAATGTATGTTGAGAAATGAAGGACATAATCTTGTCAGAACATTTTCCAATCATTCAATAATTTCACTAAGGGGTAAGAGACATTCAAAATTTCATGATGATATAGTTGTCTTGGTGATATCAGGAAGTTCACTCTGTAATACCGGGATTCTGAGTCACGGGGATACTGAGATGTTCTCCATTGGTGTCAAACTACTTATGAAACTATTACCAGCTGGTGGCTGGGCAGGTCAACTCTCAACAGCCTTACCGACTTATAAAAATAAGCCCAGCTTGAAGCAAAGAATAAAGAAATTTTTAGATTTTATTTTTTACTACTAATATAGCTGTCAATGTACTGTCCTGAACCAGTTTTCTTTTTTACCTTCTTATACCAATAGATTGCTTTCTCGAGAGAATTATAAATACCCTAAAAATACTAATTTCACTTTGGTCACAGGATTCACATATAGTAAGTACTCATTTATTTGTGCATGTGTTAATGAATCCCTTAAAAATAGATGCCTCTTAGTGATGTCTATGGAAGTATTTGATATATCTGAATGACTTTAAGTTACAGATAAATGACCCCATATAGTTATGACCAACAATCCCAAACCATTTTGGGGTTATTTTTCAAGTGTTCTAGATTTCTGGGTAGGATTTTAGGGAGGTGCCTGCATTGTGGTAAGTCCTATATTCTTCCATATTCAATGCTGCATACTCTTTTATAAAATTTATTTTTACTGAGATATGATTGACATACAGCATTGCATATGTATAAGGTATACAATGTGTTGACTTGATACATTTATATACCGCAATAGGATTATCACCATAGCATTAGCTAATACCTCTATCACCTCACATAATTATCATTTCTTTTTTATGGTAGGAATAATTAAGATGTAGTCTCTCAGCAACTTTGAAGTTTATCATATTGTTGTCTATAATCACTATGCTGTGCATTAGATCTCCAGGGTTTATTTATCTACTGGCTGTGAGTTTGTGCCCTTAAACAACATCTTCCTAATTTCCCTACCCTCCAGTGCCTGGGACCTACCATTTTACTCTGTTTTAACGAGTTCACCTTTTTTAGATTCCACAAATAAGTGATACCATACAGTATTAGTCTTTGTCTGAGTTAAATCACTTTATAATGTCTTCAATCTTTACTTTTTCCAGTATAGTAGGTACTATACAAAAAGCAATATAGTTTTTCTGTTATATATTATATTACAAAATTATGTTTTATATATTTTTATAAAATTGCATATATAATGTAAAACTTAGTCACACTGAATTACTGGATTGTTCATTTATAGTTCTACTTCATGTACACTTCAGAAAGGTTTTTGACAGCTAAGCCTCTTCTGAAAAGGCTCTAAACATGGAGTTTTCACTGAGTACTCTAAAGAAACCTCTCTGATCTATCTAATTGAATGCCAAGTGGGCATGGACTGGGTCAAATTGTTCTTTATAGCATTTAGTGCATTGTTGATACTCAGAGCATCTTTAAATAATGACAATAGTAACAATGTTCCCTGGTCTCCCAATAGAATGTTCCCTCCCTTGTTTTTGTTTTTGTTTTCTTTTTATCTCTGCTAGGTAGGTGCATTGCAAGACCTAGTCTCACCGTCCAAACTGCTTGGATCATGGCTCTTTGTTTTCATGCTTTGGCACTGTTCTTTCACTATATTTATTGGTATGTTAACATTTCTTCCACTCAGAAGATATGGAAATTGGCTTATCTCTATGTCATCCTTAACCTCTGAAAAATAACCTCACAGCCAACCCATCTAAAGGTTCTTACTTTCTGCTATTTTGATCAATCAAGAAATTCATAGCTTGAAGTAAAAAAAAAAGTTTCCTTCTCTCAAAGGAGAAAAAAATGTCACCAAATGAAACCTGGAGGTTTTATTCAGTTCCAGTGTCTTGAGATGTTATTCAATTTCTGTGTCTAGTGTTGTAAATCATAGAGACATTTATCTTTCCATTCCAACAGATCAGCAGAAAGCTGAAGGGAAGCTTTTACATTATTGCAAATTCCCAATAGTTTCACCATAATAAACCTTTGTCCACTGAAAATCTCTATTGCTTTCTTCCACAATTTAACATGGTTGCATTATCTCATTCATGCAGTGGCTCTTGAGATGGGGCATTGACACTGATTATTTTATTTTATTACTTAAGGGTAATATAATAGTATTTCTAGAAAGCACATTCTCATTTCAAAATTAAAATATTTTATTTTTCATTTTAGGTAGTATAAATATATCTTCTAATAAACATAATAAAATTATAGCATTTATATCACAAGTAATACATGTATATCCTCCCAGTGTTCTAGTATTAAGCTAAAAGTCCTTTAATACTTACATACTGCTGTCATGCAATCCAGGCTTCTAATCATATTAAAACAAAAACTTAGACTCCATTAACTCAACAAGCAGGTCTGTCAAAAGGCCTATATGTGGATTAAGAAAAATGAGGCCTTGTCTCATTCTGTGGAGATGGTTGAATAATGTATTTCATACCACTAAAAGCCTTGTTGGAGTTGCTGGTATTTAGTTCATTCCCAGGACTCACAAACACAAATCTTATTCTCATTCAGTCTCCTGACATCTCTTCAGATAGTGGGAGAAATTAATATGTAAAGAATCCATTGAATGAAATGAGACTGTTGTTGCTAGCAGGCATTTAAACTCCAAACTCCATTGTAATCCTCTGGTAGCATAACGTGAAGAAGGTGGGAAATTAATTGAATTAATTGTAATGAGAATAACTAATACTTATTGAGGGTTGTGTTCCAGACCCTGTGCTTAGGCATTGTGTCTTAGGGATCTTTACAGCTACTTCAGGAAGTGTTACTGTCACCATTTTACGGGTATAGAAACTGAGCATAAAGAGATTTGTTGACTTGGACAAGATCATCTTGCTAATAGGTAATAAATGCAAGATTCTAATTCAGGTAGTCATACTCAATGGCCCACACAGAGAATGCATAGAAATGGTTTAAGTGATTTCCAAAACCTAAAAAGACTTAAGTGTTTCATTTGATTTTTCAATGAGTCCATACCCTGTGTTGGAGTCCTCTGTATTTTACCTCTCTGATGTCAAAATAAGTTCCAGGTTACCCCCTCAGGGTTATAACAGGCCAAAAGGCACTTGTTCCATTAAAGGTAATTCATTCTCATTCTGCTATTATGGGCATACCTTGTTTTATTGCGTTCCAGACATTGCGATTTTTACAAATTGAAGGTGGTGACAACCCTGTGTTGAGCGTTGTCTGTCAGAGCCATTTTTTCAATAGCACTTGCTCACTTTGTGTCTCCGTGCCACATTTTGGTAATTCTCACAATATTTCAAACTTTTTCACTATTATATTTACGGTAATCTGTGATCAGTGATTATGACTTGCTGAAAGCTCAGATGATGGTTAGAATTTTTTAGTAATAAAGGCATGTATATTTTTTAGACATAATTCTATTGTACACTTAATAGGCTACAGTGTAGTGTAAACATAACTTTTATACTCACTGGGAAACTAAAAATTTCATTTGACTTGCTTCATTGTGATATTCGCTTTATTGCAGTGGTCTAGAACTGAACTTGCAATACGTCTGAGGTATAGAAAAATAATTAGATTGTTTCTTTTTGTTATTATTGTAATTAAAAACATCAGTGTTGACATAAGACTGCATAGTGAAATATCTATATACTTCCAAGAGTATTTGTCTAATGTAGAATTTCAGAAATTGGATGGCAGGTAAAAAATGTAAAGAAAATAAAAATATTGCTACATAGGTCCAAATTGCTCTGCATAAAGTTTATAACTGTTTATGCTTTCACTAATGGCCCTTGAGTTTGCCTGATACCCTCATTCATCATTAACATTTCTTAGGCGAAAAATTACATAATATTTTAAATTGTCATGGCCTTTAGTTATTGGTTCAATTGAACATTTTACCATTCATTTGCTATTCATTTTTTTCTCTAATTAGTAATCATATAGTAGGCTCTAGGTTGTACTAACACCCACCTATCCCTTCAATTTCATGTACAATTCAGAGAATTTTTGCGAAACTTTCAATTTTACTCCAGCCTCCAGCTTCATTGTAACAGCTTGCTGTGAATGCTTTTGTTTCTTGTCTGTATCACCCAAAGTGACATAATCACATAATTATATTACCATTTTTATTGGTATTTAACATGCTATTCAAATAGATTACTTTTTCTGTATTACTTTTTTCTTTTCATGATGTCTGATGGACACCAATAAGCAGTTTTTAAATGAATTGAATGTATTTGATATGTGCTGTTGGCTAGGATATTGAAAGAAATATTTACCCTCTTGAGAATGAATTTCGTTGTTATTGTGGTTGTGGTTGTGATTTTAATGTCAATTCACCTCATTATATCTTCCTAAAATGTAGTTATCTATTAAACAACTATTGTACATTTTTATCTACTTTATTTTATTTATTTATTTATTTATTTATTTATTTAATCTAGTTTATTCTATGATTTAGAATCCAAGTAGTCAGGTTTCAGAGTCTTCAGGCTTCATAAGTGAGTTTTCTGCCTTCCTAAACTGTATCAGGAATATATGACTGTTATGATTTCACAGATAAGGACATCTGGTTGTAAGAGGTTGAAGCAACCAACTTACCAAGTGCACATAAGTTATAGAACAGGAATTCAAAGCCAGGTCTACCTAACTCCATGCTGTGCTATACTGTCTTGTTTACTTTTTTTATGTATTTTGTCAGCTTAAATTGAGGGTGATTCCATTGAAAACTGAGGTTAACTAAAATTAGACCTTAATGGGTTCAGCTGCTACAAATTATAATCGTAACTTAGAGGGTAATAATTTAGTTTGTTTTTATAGACACACCCACCTCTATAATAATTATCACCTTCATAAGCCACGATATTCATTGGCCAGTGGAGCACAAGAGACATTTGTCTGTGATCTGTGCAGAGAACTTCAAGCACGTGAGAAATAGGTACTGAATCTAGCTTCTTTTCTTTTAACAGCCGCACAACTAATAAATAATGATGGTTCTTTGTAAAACTTGCAAAAAAAGGGGATTACAGTGATAAAGAAATCATAATCATTGGTGTATTAGTCACATTCTGAGGTACATATGGTATGTTAGTCACATTCTGAGGTACATACGGATTTTGGGGGGACACAGTATTATTTGGCATATATAGATTTATTTTGGGTGGTCAAAATACATGCTGGATTACTATATATTAAAATATATGAGCAACTTTGTTAATCATTGACCATGTAGTTTCTATCCTTAATTATATTTTATAATTGTTTATTTGAGTTTGAAAATAAATATGTAAATGTCTTCTACTACTTTGAATTTTTAAATTTACTTTATATTCCTATAATTTTCTTATGTACTAAGACACCATATTATCAAGGATGAAGAGTCTTACCAACTATAAATTATTAGCAATAATTATATAAGCTAATAAAAATATAAAATACCTATTTATTGGATATTTATCATGTTATATTTTGTCCGATTAGACTATACTTATACTTAATAGCCTTTTGACCACTCACCTTGTATATTTTGTCCAACCCTTACTGTGAAATAATCATCTTTTAGGTGGGTTTCTTGTAAGGGCTATGTAGTTTGAACCCCTGGACCTGCCCTCCCTCAAAATATCTTTATATTAGGACATTTAGCCCACTCACCTTACAGTGACAACTTAAATATTTCTTATGTCAGTCTTTTTGTTTTGTCTTTAATATTTGTTATGATTTTCCTATTTTTCATTTGTCTTGAGGATTAATTTTGACTTCTTTATCAGACATCCTCTTTGTTCCTCCTAGATGATCAGAAGTTACATAATTAATATCTTTACTTACTTGGGGGGGGGAGAGGCAGAGAGAGAATCTTAAGCAAGCACCTTGCCAAGTGTGGAATCCAACGCGGGGCTTAATCTCACAACCCTGAGATCATGACCGGAGCCAAAATCAAGAGTCGGTCACTTAGCCAACTGAGCCACCCCGGTGCCCCATGCATATATTAAAAAAAAAAAAAAAATGTATTTTTATATTAGCTTGTAGAATTAATCAAAATCTAAACTCATCAATTCCTCCAGAAATGAAATTTTTTAACACATTTCTACTCTTCTGACTCCTTGTCATTGTTTTAAGCTATTGTTTTACGTATTATTAGGAATTTTTCTATATAATTTCTAAACAATTTAACTTAAGCTTCACAAAAATTAAGAAATTTTTATGCATAGATAATATTTCCTGGTTATCCTTAAGCTTATAGATTTTTCTAATAGCTCATATTTTATTTATATTAATTTTTCAATTTACTGGACTTTCTCCAGTGGCTATTATTGAGTATGGGGGGGGAAGTTTTGTAGAAGTCAAGTGAATGCATTCAAAAGAAAATCTGCAGTTCTACCAGATATTTTGGAGAGTCAGAGACAACAAAAGGAGAATCCATAGGCAAAGAAGCAAAAGAGCTTGCATTCTTGCAGCTACAAAATTAAGGAGAGCTTGGGAACATGATCAGAGCAGAAGAGGTGGACTGTGCACGCTTCACTCTCACTTCTCTTGGCAACAAGGCTTCCTTCCATCATATAAAAAATATTAAGAAGAACAAGCACAGGTGCACGAAATACATAGTAATTGAAGCAGTAGATCTTATCCTGACCACACTGCAGACCAATTAGGTCAAACTGAAGGACTGAGACCCACAAAATGAGTGTAATTTAACTTTTCCAGTGATCCTAGAATGCAGCAAATTTGAGAACTACTGAAAAAGAGCACACTAGAAGATTTGGAGGAGAAATCCAGGAGTTTCTGTGGGAGGGGTGTGGCAGGGATGATATTGCAAAGAGAAAATGGTTTTGAGTCACGTACAAGACGGTTAACTTAATGCTGTCATGCTCTGGAAAGCATCTGACTACTGCTCACCTGTTGAAATTCCAGTTGAAGCTGGCCAAGTATCGTAGGCGATAATGATGTAGTTACATATACAAAGTGCCTTGCTTTTTCAAATCATCATCATCATCATCATCATCATCTCTTTGAAGGGAAAACATGCTCTGATAATAAAGGTTCATTTTCTGAGGAGACACTCTATTTTGACATGGTTTCATAGAAAGCCTAGCAGCTTGCTTTTAGAGTCTTTTTGCTATTCTTAATGTCACCAAGTAATCTAGGTGGGGTAGTAAAACAGTGAGCCATGAAAGTACACAGATCAGTAATTTGTTTCTAATAAGTTTACAGGTGATCAACCTTTTGCATTTAAGTATTTGTAATTTGGACTCACTTTTTTTTTGTTTTTCAAGTTTTTATTTAAATTCCAGTTAGTTAACATACAGTGTAATATTAGCTTCAGGTGTAGAATATGGTGATTCATCACTTGCATACAACACCCAGGGCTCATCACAGCAAGTGTACTCCTTAATCCCCATCATCTATTTAACCCATACCCCCCCACTTCCGGTTATCATAAGTTTGTTCTGTATAGTTGAGTCTGTTTCTTGGCTTGTCTCTGTTTCTGTCCCACCATGTTCATTTGTTTGTTTGTTTTTCTCTTAAACTCCACATAGGAGTTTAATCATATGGTATTTGTCTTTCTCTGTCTTACTTTGCTTAGCATAATACTCTCTAGCTCCATCCACATTGTTGCAAATGGCAAGATTTCATTGTTTATGGCTGAGTAATATTCCACTGCATATTATATACCACTTCTTTATTCATTTATCAGTTGATGGACATTTGGGGTCTTTCCATAATTTGGCTTTGATTGATAATGATGCTATAAACATTGGGGTGCATGTATCCCTTCAAACTAGTATTTTTGTATCCTTTGAGTAAATACCTAGTAGTGCCATTGCTGGGTCGTAGGGTGGTTCTATTTTTAACTTTTTGAGAAACCTCCATACTGTTTTCCAGAGTGGTTGCACCAGTTTGCATTCCCACCAATAGTGCAAGAGGGTTCCCCTTTCTCTGCATTCTCACCAACACCTGTTGTTTCCTGTGTTGTTAATTTTAGCCATTCTGACAGGTGTGAGGTGATATCTCATTGTAGTTTTGACTTGTATTTCCCTGATGATGAGTGATGTTGAGCATCTTTTCATGTGTCTGTTAGCCAATAATGAAGCAGCAGGAAGAGGAATCAAGGAATCAAACCCATTTACAATTGTACCCCAAACCATGAGATACCTAGGAATAAACCTAACCAAAGAGGTAAAACATCTTACTCTGGACTGACTTTTCTTTTACAGTACTTTAAAAGTATTGTATTATTTGCATTCACAAAATGCAAAGATATTTTTGTCATTCTTTTAATTTGAAACTATTTCAAAATTATAGAAAGTTACATGTACTGTAGAAGGTTTCCAACCCCCCCCCCCCCCCCCGGACTATCCTAAGATTAAATTGCCAGTGTGAAATCCTAGCACTTCCAAATACATTAGTATATTATTCTATAAATATGAATATTCTTATTGCAATATAAATATTCAAATAAGGAACTTAACGTTAAAACAACCCTGCCATAACAAAGTACCAAAGACTGAGTGCTTAAACAAAAGAAATTTATTTTCTCATATTTCTCAAGTCTGGAAGACCAAGTTAGGGTGCCAGCATGGTCAGGTTCTAGTGACATCTCTCTTTCTGGGTTGCAGAGGGCTACCTTCTCATGTCCTCACATAGTGGGGAGAAAAAGAGACAGAGAGGGAGAAATGTCTGTGGTGTCTCTTCTCAAGAAGCATTAATCCCATAATGAGGGGCTCTTCATAAATTCATCTAAACCTAATTATCTCCCAGAGGCCCCATCTCCAAATACTGTCATACTGGTGGTTAAGGCTTCAACGTGGTGAATTTTGCAGGGACACAATTTAGTTCAAGCAGTAACTAACATCGAGCTCTCATAGTCCATTCAATTTTTACCAGTACATTGTAGTAAATAATATCCTTAAAAGCAAAATAATGCATTTTAGATTCAAGCATTTCACTTAGTTGGCATGTTTCTTTAGTCTCCTTCAATCATAAACACTTCCTCAGTCTTCGACTTTCATGATCTTGATGTTTTGGAAGATTACAAATGAATTATTTTGTAGAAAGTCCTTCAATTTGAATTTATCTTATGTTTCTTCATGATTAATTTCAGTTTAGATGTTTTAGGAAGGAATATCATGGAAGTTGTGCTTTTTCTTACTACTGAATTTTCTCAGGCATCCTAACAGACATTTAATCCTCTCCACATATGTGCTTCATCAGTGATGAAGAGGGTGCTCACCAGCTTTGCCACTGAAAGTGTATACATTTTCCCTTTTTAATTAGCAATTATTTTGTCAGAGATGCTTTTGAACTACATGGGCATGCCCTTCTTCAACAAACGTCTAATTTATTCTATTATTTCAATACAAAATCATTGTTTCCTATTTTATTGAGTTAAAACTTATTTAATATTTATTTTGATGCCAAAAATCTTCCAGATTTGGCCAGTAGATGGGCTTTTTTAAGATGGGTTTTTTTTTTTTTTTTTTTTCTTTTGACATATTCTTGTCATTCCTTGGTACGTTCTTAACCTCTGGTATTGCAGGATATTCTACATCTGGAATTAGCCATCTCCAAGGAACACGGGTTTCTTATGGTGGAGCATAATATTTAGGAACCAAGATATGGATCCTAGTTGTACTTACTGCCATCACGGCAACGCTGTTCTCAGGACCTCTGAGCCCACCAAACTCAGGAATGTGTGTGTGCACGTGTGTATAAATGCGAACAACACATTAATATAGTTCTATCCTTCTCCAGACTTACAACTCCTTCTTCATCAGCTAGAAACCTGTTTTCCGTTATTCTTAATACATTTTCTTATTTACAACCAATGTCCCTGTAAAGAACTAATCTTCTTTTATCACGACTGCCCCCTCCCCTGGGCTGTTGCTGTCCTCACCCTACTTAGGCTCCAATATCCTGTTCAGAGGCACGGGCACCGCCTTCAGCATGGATGCCTTTCTCATCTCTTCCAAACTCTGCTCTTCTGCAATATGCCTACCCCCCCCCCCCCCCCCCCACACACACACACACACACACACACAC
>NW_022589706.1:22491407-22531522 GCF_004348235.1 Phoca vitulina
CACACACACACACACACACACACACACACACACACACAACACAGACCCCCTTCTCACTCTGCTCAAGGTCTGAAACTCTACCCTGGGTTGCTCATTAGAAGGGATGCCCTTCTTACTCATTCGACTTGAGTCCTACACTGGGTCTCTCCCCGGGTTTGGGAGCCCTCTTAATCCCACTTAGGGTCCAACACACTTGAAGACAGCTTCATTTTGTGGGTGCTCTCTCAAACCCCCAATCCATTTGTTAAGCTGTATCCTGCATAACCCTAGCATGGATATCTCCCTCAGTCCTGGTGCTAGGCTTCCAGCATCACTGTATGGATGGCATTCTTCCTTCCCCTGGGCTCTGACAATCCCTCTCCAAGACATCCCGCACCAGGCTGCCTCCTTTCAAGGACCTTTATTTACCTCTATTAGGCTTCAGTATCTCACACTGAGCCCCCCCTGCATGGTTAATATCCTCACATTACCCAGGCTCCCACATCATGTACCAGAACTCCATCTCATGGAGACATCACTCTTACTCAGCTTTGGATCCAACACTTCATAGCTGCAGCTTTTCGACAAAGATTCTCTCCTAACCTTGCTTGAGCACCACTTCAGTATCTGTTCAACACATCTTTCCACTCTTTAAAATGGTTATTTGACTTTCTATTATTGGTTTATAGAAGTTATTTATAATTTCTGGGTATGAGTCTTTTGTAAAATATTTGCACTGCGAATATTTCTCTGATGTGTGGTTTGCCTTTTTCCTTGCTAAATGGTGTTTTTCTTAAATGAATACAAGTTTATAGTTTCTGAAACTTAATTTATCAAGATTTTTTTAAGATTTATTTATTTATTTTAAAGAGAGAGAGTGTGCACGTGCAGGGGGGAGGGGCAGAGAAAGAGGAAGAGAGTCTTAAGCAGACTCTGCACTGAGTACAGAGCCTGATGTGCTCAATCTCATGACCCTGAGATCATGACCTGACCCGAAACCAAGAGTCAGATGCTTAATCGACTGTGCTACCCAGTAGGCCCTCAAGATATCTTTTATTTTCTGAATTTTCTAAGAAGAATTTGCCTAGCCCAGATGTGTTAGTTTCCTAAGGCTATGGTAACAAATTACCACAAACTGGGTGGTTTAAACCAACAAATTTATTTTCTCACTGTTCTGAATGCTCAAATGGAGACTTCATCTTTATATCTTTCAGTTTTGCGGTAGCTGTTGGCATTCCTTAGCTTGTGGCCAGCACGCTCCTATCTTTGTCTCTGGGGTCATATTACCTCTTCCTCTTTTGTATGTGTCAAATCTCCCTTTTGTAAGGACATTTGCCATTGGTTTTAGGGCCCACTGAAATAATTCAGGACTATAGCTTCATCTCAGAATTCTTAATTACATCTGCAATTTTCAACTAAAGTTAACTTTACAGGTTCCAGGGATTAGGATGTAAATGTATCTTTTGGGGGACAACCATTCACCCCATTACATAAGCTAATAGAGATTTCTTTCAAATGGGCAAGTGACTTATACAGGCTTACACAAAAGAAATTTGAGTGATCAATAAGCATATGAAAAAATGCTCAACATCGTTAGTCATAAAGAAATGCAAATTTGACCTAAGGGTGTTGCCTCTACATAATTATTTGAATAAAAAAAAAACATAAAAGACCAATATTACAGATTTTAATTTTGATGAAACTTAATCACATTTTCAGAGGTTTACAAAATATTCTAAGAAATCTTTGCCTAAACCAGGTTATATGGATATTGTCTCATGTTTATACTGGAAGCTTTATAGTTTCAACTTTGGTATTTAGGTTTACAGTCCATCTCAAATTGATTTTTGTGTATGGTGTGAAGTAGGGCTTAAGGTTATTTTCTTCCATATAAGTATCCATTTGTTCCATAACCATTTATTAAACAGTACTTCCTTTTCCAATAAAATTGCCCTGGAAGCCTTATTTAAAATTATGTTATTACATGAGCAAAGGTCTATTTGTGGAATACCTGTTCTGGTCTATCGATATGTTTTCTTTACCTCTATAAATACTCATTTAATCAATTGTAACATTTTAGTAAGTACTAAAATCAGATAATGTAAATTTTCTAATTTTCTTATTAAAGTTTGTTCAAGACATTTAATATTCTTTGTGTTCCCTTATAAATTTTATGATCAGATCATCCCTTTAAGAAAAAATTCTCCATTTAGGGAGAAATGGTATCTTAACATAAATGTTTTCTAATTTATTTAGATATTTAATTTCTCTCAACATTTAAAACATTTTCAGGGTGGAGGCTCCCTGCTCAGTGGGGAGTCTGCTTCTCCCTGTCCCTCTGCCTCTCCCTCTGCTTGTGCGCTCTCTCCCTCTCTCTCTCTTAAATGAATAAATAAAATCTTTTTAAAAAATTTAAACAACTAACAAGTCAGGAAATGACAGATGTTGGCGGGGATGTGGAGAAAGGGGAACCCTCCTACACTGTTGGTGGGAATGCAAGCTGGTGCAGCCACTCTGGAAAACAGTATGGAGGTTCCTCAAAAAGTTGAAAATAGAGCTACCATATGATCCAGCAATTGCACTACTGGGTATTTACCCCAAAGATACAAAAGTAGGGACCCGAAAGGCTACGTGCACCCCAATGTTTATAGCAGCAATGTCCACAATAGCCAAACTGTGGAAAGAGCCAAGATGTCCATCAACAGATGAATGGATAAAGAAGATGTGGTATATATATACAATGGAATATTATGCAGCCATCAAAAGGAATAAGATCTTGCCATTTGCAACGACATGGATGGAACTGGAGGGTATTATGCTGAGCGAAATAAGTCAAACAGAGAAAGACATGTATCATATGACCTCACTGATATGAGGAATTCTTAATCTCAGGAAACAAACTGAGGGTTGCTGGAGTGGGGGGTGGGGTGGGAGGGATGGGGTGACTGGGTGATGGACACTGGGGAGGGTATGTGTTCTGGTAAGCGCTGTGAATTGTGCAAGACTGTTGAATCTCAGATCTGTACCTCTGAAACAAATAATGCAATATATGTTAAGAAAGAAAAAAAGAAGAAGAAGAATGTAGCAGGAGGGGAAGAATGAAGGGGGGGAAATCGGAGGGGGAGAAGAACCATGAGAGACGATGGACTCTGAAAAACAAACTGAGGGTTCTAGAGGGGAGGGGGTTGGGAGGATGGGTTAGCCTGGTGATGGGTATTGAGGAGGGCACGTTCTGCATGGAGCACTGGGTGTTATGCACAAACAATGAATCATGGAACACTATATCTAAAACTAATGATGTAATGTATGGGGATTAACATAACAATTAAAAAATTAAAAAAAAAAATTAAACATTTTCAGGGCAGAGATACTGCTTATCTTTCATTTTATTTATTTCTAATATTTGAAGTGATTTGATTTCACTCTAAGTTTTATTTTTTAGGCTTTCATTAACTTATCAGTATATAGAAATAGTTAAATCTTATAACCTTGTTGAAATCATGTATTTGTAGTAGTTTACATATAGATTCCCTTGGACATTTTATATATACACTCGTGCCTTTTTAAAACAATGACAATTTTACTTCTTTCTGTTATGTAACTGTTCTTTTATTTTGTTATCTTATTGCACAATGTTTAATAAAATGGACAGAGTGGACATTTTTTTTTCCCTAATCTTATGGGAAAATATTCATTTGTTTATCTGTAACAATAATATCTGCTTTAGATTTTTGCAGATACCCTTTACTTATTTAAGAAGTTACTTTCTGTTCCTTTTTTTTTTTTTTTTTTTTTTTTAGGTTTTATTTATTTATTTGACAGAGATAGAGACAGGAGAGAGGGAACACAAGTAGGGGGAGTGGGACAGGAAGAAGCAGGCTTCCTGCTAAGCAGGGAGCCCGAAGCGGGGCTCGATCCTAGGGTCCTGGGATCATGACCTGAGCTGAAGGCAGATGCTTAACTGACTGAACCACCCAGACACCCCAACTTTCTGTTCCTATTTTCAGAGTTTATATCATTCACAATATTGATTTTATAACATTTTTTCTATTTCTATTGAGATGATTTTTTCCCCTTTATCCTGGTGAATTACCATGATTGATTTTATGTTAGATAAACCTTGAATTACTGGGATAAACCCCACTTAGTCCTGATGCAATATTCTCTTTATATATTTCTAGATATAATTTGTTATAACTGTGCTTTTGCTTTTATGAGGTGTAGTGATACTAATATTCATTTCATGTTTTCACCTCATCAACTTTTGGTGTCAGAATTATGTGGGCCTCATAAAACAAGTTGAGAAATATCTCTCTTCCTCTCTTCTCAAAAAGAATTTTCATAAGGATGTATAGAAGTTTGTATTATTTCTCTCTTAAATGCTTGATAAAATTCCCCACTGAAGTCATCTGGTTCTGGATAATTTTGATAGAGAAATTTTTAATTACAAATTTATTGCATGGGTATAGTATTTTTCATATTTTCTATTTCTTCCAAAGTGTTTGTTTTGGAAAGTTATATTTATCAAATAATTTGTCAATCTCTTCTAAATTGCCAAAGTGAAATATTATAAAATCAATTATAATATCTTCCCATTATTCCTCTAATATTTTTTTTAGAATCTGTAGTGATATCCATTTAAAAATTCCTAGTATTGGTATTTTATCTTTTTCTCTCCTTATTTAGCTATCAGCTTCTCCATTTTATTAATCCTTGCAAAGATCCAGCTTTTTTCATATTTTTGTTTTCTGTTTCATTGATTTCTGCTTATACATGAATCATTTCCTTTCACCTACTTCCTTTAAATTAATTTGCTCTCCTTTTACAATCTTCTTGAACTTAAACCTTGCATCTTAAATATTCTACCCTGGGGGCGCCTGGGTGGCTCAGTCGTTAAGCATCTGCCTTCGGTTCAGGTCATGAAACCAGGGTCCTGGGATGGAGCCCCGCATCGGGCTCCCTGCTCCGCGGGAGGCCTGCTTCTCCCTCTCCCACTCCCCCTGCTTGTGTTCCCTCTCTCGCTGTCTCTCTCCCTGTCAAATAAATAAAATCTATAAAAAAATAACAAAAATAAATAAATAAATAAATACTCTACCCTGTTTTGTTTCTAATATATTCCTTGCTCCAAGCACTGCTTTAGCAAACAAACTTGTATGGTGTTTTGTTTTGTTTCCATTATCAATCATTGAAATTAAACAAAAAAAAAATTTTTTCTTTCATCTTTTTTTTTGGTTTCTTATTTGACCCATAGATTTCTTAGTGTTTTGACATACTTCCAAATATATTTTTTCTGGTTATATATTTGTAACTTACTTCTAATTTAATTGAAGTGGTAAAAACATACTTTGTGATTTCAATTCTTTAAAATTTATTAAGACTTGCTTTATGACTCCATAAAACCTATTTTGGTAAATGTTCTATTAACACTGTAAAATATGCATTCTGTCATTGTTGATTTTAATGTTATTTATTTATCCAAACATTTTGAAAAAGTTAATAGTCCTGTTCAGTCTTCTATATTCTTACTGCTTTTGGTCTACAGTTTCTGTTAATTATTGAGAGAAATGTGTTTTCATCTTCAACTATGATTGGGATTTGTATACTTTACCAATTTATGTATTCTGTAACTATATTAACTGCACGGAGATTTAGAAGTATATCTCCTCAATAAAATGATTCTTCTATTATTTGAAAAATGTTTCTCTTTATCTCTTTATTCTTCTTCATTTCTTCACTTTAAAATAAATTCTGATAAGTACATTTTTTATTAGTAGTATTGTTTGCATAGTATATTTTTTTCCTCAAATATTTACTTTAACTTCCTTTGTTTTCTTATATCTAAATTAAGTCTCTTTTAAACAATATATGGTAGGATCTCTGCCTTATTTAGTTAATTTGACCATCTCTATCTTTTTAATTTTTGCGTTTGATTTATTTAGATGAGGTGAAATTAATAATTTTTCATTTTAGCCAATTTTTTTAGTTCTTCCATTAAATTCTTTGATAATTTGTTTTTCCTTTTGTGCATTCTATTGCATTATTAAAATGTAACTGTGTTTTATTTTGTCATTTCTATTGACTTTTTAGCCATACTTGTCAAATTGTTTTTTTAGTGGATATTTTAGATTAAAATATGCACCCTTAACATATCACATCTCATCTTAATATATGAGCTGCTCATGAACAGTGTAAGAATCTTGCAATAGTGTCATTGTATTTATATACCTTATGCTCTTTGTGCTATTGTGGTCATATATTTTACTTTTACAATTTTTAAAGCCCTATAGTACATTTTAATTATATTTGTTTTAAATAGTCAGTAGTCCTTAAACAAATATGATCTCGTACATTTGTTCACAGTTTTCTCACAAGTTTTTTTTTTTTTTTTTTAACTCTTTGATGGTAACTTTCCTTCCTGCATGCACATGCAATATTATTTTAGTTCAGTAAGAACTTTCTTTTATTTTCTTGTGGTATGAGTTTTTGACAATGAATCATTTCAACTCTTGCTAGACAATGCATTTTGTTATTGTTGTTAGTATTTGGTACCATGTAATGTGCTCTCTTCTCTCAGAAGGATGTGTATATAACCTAAAAAGAAATGTAAAGTGTTGTAAATAAGATGGCTCATGAAGGGACTGCGAGGCCTGCCCCCTTCTGTATTCAGGACCAGGCCTTCCCTCTCTGCGTGGTGAAGAGAGACACTCTTTTTCTACCACAGCACCACGTGGGGCTGGGACCCCAGAGACAGCTGGCGTTCTTACCAAGATCCAATATTTTTATGATAAATCTGGGGATGGAAATGGATGTCTTAGACTAGGTAACTATATTTTGTCATATGGAAATGAATAATATGCAGGATGTAATATAAAAAAAAAGAAAATGCTTTCATGTTGCCTTCGTATTTGAAGGTATTTTCATTGGGTATAGAATTTAAGGCTGACTTTCGGTTGTCTGTTTTTAATCCCCCACCTCCAAACTTAATGATGCCATTCCATTACCTCCTGTTTTTGTTTTGTTTTGTTTTGTTTTTCTGAAGAAAGTCTATTTTTATTATTATTATGATTTCCCTGAATATGTCATATTTCTGTATCTGATTATAAGTGTATCTCTTTATCTTGAGTTTTCTCAGTCTGACTCTAAATGCCTAGAATGTGTGTGTGTGTGTGTTTCTTTTTATATTAAGCATTCTTAGGATTTATTGTGATTTTTGAGTCTGTGCTTAGAAAACTTACATCAGTTGTGTACAATTTTCATCCATTATCTTCTAATATATATATGTTTTTGCCCCTTTGCCCCTCCTCTCCTTCTTTCATTCTAATTATGCAAATTCCAGAGTTTAATGTGTTCTACATGTCTATAATGCTTTACTCATTTGTTTCTTTGCTTCTGTTCTTTGATTTGTATTATTTCTATTGTTCTGTAATCACATCTACTAATACTTCAGTAGTTTCACTTTATTTTTAAACTCAAAAAGAAAACTTTTTTCTTTTTCTCTTAAGAAAGACAATTCTAGAATTTCAGAAACTAAAATTCTAGCACTTTGTTTTTATAGCTATTCCTATACCAAAATCCTCCATCTTTTTGACATATTTTCCTATAAACTCTTTAACATTTACATAATAATTATATTTATTAAAACCTAAGACTGCTAACTTCAACATCTGTGTTACTTATGCATTTGCTTCTAGTGGCTACTTTTATTCTTGTGATTATAGATCACATTTGCCTGCTTCTTCATATGTGTAATAAATTCTGATGTCTGATGAGCATCACAAAAGACACTTTGGGTAGCACTACATTATGTTAACTAGATTATATTATTTTTCTCTATAAAGTGTTGTCTTGTTCTGGAATGAAATTAAAGTATTTTGTTCTTATCAAGTCTTGAATTTGGCTTCACTGAGCTGGATCAATTTCAGTTTTTGCCATTATTCCTACAATAGACCTCAATTCTCGGCATAGTTCATACCACAAGTACAAGACTTTTCTGAATTGTCAAATTAAAGCAAAAAACAGCACTTTCCCTGAGAGCCTCCTTTCTTTCTGTCTAGGGTTTAGTATCTTAGCATTGTGTGATCTCTGAAATTTCTGTTCATCTGACAGGCCTCAAGCAGCTGTTCTCTGCTATATTTCCTGGATTCTTGCCCTGCTTGTTCCAAGCTTAGGAATTGGCCAATCTCTGAGGAGAACCTTGGGTAACATAAAAACTCAAGTTTTCCTAGAACTTGAATTTTTTTTTTTTTTTTTTTTTTTTTTTTTTTTTGCTATTGTGCTAGAGGGATAGACTTAAGCTTACTGTTAATGTTATGCACATTTCATATAAAATTGAATTTCATTTGTAAAAGATATTAAAAGAGGTGTATTGTAATATTTGCAATAATAAAAAATAATTTGAATTTCAGGCAATAAAAGAGAAAGTTCTTGAGAACATACTAGAGGTAAAAAGGTGTCTGAAATTGAAGAAAAATAGTGGAGTATGATGTTCAAAGTGAAAAATTACTATTGGTAAGCTGGATCATTTTCATTTTATTTCAAGAATGCATTTTAATCCAGAACTATAGTTTTAACATTGGAATAAGTACAATCTTTGATTTTGTCTTCAGCATATTTGTTATAACATTACATCAATTTGATCTAAAAATTATATTTCTTCATACTAATTACTAACTCTAAGCTAAGACTTACCTCATGAGAATACATGTACTAAAAACTGGGTCATTGGAAGTTGCTATTGTGACAAGGCAAGGGAAAAAATTGGTGAATATCATAAAATATCAGATAGGAAGCTTAGGTTTACATCTCACTCTCAGAAAGACATATATCAATACCTTCTCTACTTTATAATATACAAAGTGTAATTTGCCTGCACATACTTATTTTCCTCCTGTAGGAGAGTGAATGCTCACTAAGAAGAGTGAAAAGAGAATAAGGGGTAGAAATGTATCCTGAAGCAAACAGTATATTAAAATTTGTCTTTTGTATTTTTTAATTTACTTCTTGTCTTTATGCAGCAAGAAAGTACATTCTATTAAAAAGAAACTGTGAAGAACTGAAAATCATTATATAAAAATATTATAAATATATTTATTTTGATTCATTTTTGTGCCATTATCTCACTGTTTTCTGTTATCTGGCTATTAGAAAAATCTTACTTAAAAAAAATCTTACTTTATTAACTTAGGGAGAATCTCTACTTTCCAAAGTGGATTAACTTCAAGGAGTTTGCATGCAGGTTTGTATAAAACTTACAACGTGGGGTAAACCCAAAACATTTTAACTTCAGTATCATATAATTGAGTATAATTTTTGGTGCCCCAAAGCACTGCATAAATCTTAATAAAGAATAAGTCTTCATGACTCGTTTCAATTGAATGCTTCTAAGCAGGCGAAAATGAGGAATCATTATATACACTGGTGGAAGCATACTTTTAAGCTGCAGTTTTGTTTAATTCCTGTCACCTTACTCATGACAGCTATAACAAATAAAGAAACTGAGGATGAATTCATAGGGATAATTAAGCAGTGTTGATCTTAGGACAGTTGTCTTTTCAATGAAACACTGATTGCATTGTTCATAACAAAACTATCTCTGCATGACAGAACTAATTAGTGACCATCTGAACTTACTTAGCCAAATGAAAAAAGCAATTAAAAACACCGGCATCACTGGATCTACCATTGAACAGCTGGTTATATTGATAAGCAATCCAGCAAGTTAAAGCTACTTTAGAACACAATGGAACATAATCTGCTTTCTGAGCGGTAATTAGAGAGCAGTAAGAGAATATGAGATTACTGTTGAGAAACTGTAATTGTGATGCAAACAACTTTTAAAATACATTTTCTTCTTGAATCGGCATAAGAATAATAGGTGAAAATTTTCATATTTTCGAACCACTTTATATTCCCATAGGATTTACATTTCATATTATAGGATTTATCAACAATTAACCATCTCTCTTAAGGGAAGATAAACTTGTATGACATTGCAGTTTGATTTACCAAAGCAGGTGAAGATGGCCTTTACATAGGAATCACTGTGACTCTTAAAGAATTGAAAGAGTAATTACATGCCATTGCATTACAAATACCTAGAGGGCAGGATTAGGTGTATTTATTATAATATGTAAGACAAGGAGGGGCGCCTGAGTGGCTCAGTCGTTAAGTGTCTGCCTTCCGCTCAGGTCATGGTCCCAGGGTCCTGGGATCGAGCCCCGCATCGGGCTCCCTGCTGGGCGGGAAGCCTGCTTCTCCCTCTCCCTCTGCCCCTACTTGTGTTCCCTCTTTCGCTGTGTCTCTCTCTGTCGAAAAATAAATTAAATCTTTAAAAAAAAAAAAAAAAAAACTTCAGGAAGTATAACAAAGAAATTCAAAATTTTGGGCACCTGGGTGGCTCAGTTGGTTAAGCGACTGCCTTCGGCTCAGGTCATGATCCTGGAGTCCCTGGATCGAGTCCCGCATCGGGCTCCCTGCTCGGCAGGGAGTCTGCTTCTCCCTCTGACCCTCCCCCCTCTCATGTGCTTGCTCTCTCTCATTCTCTCCCTCTCAAATAAATAAATTAAAAAAAAAAAAAAATCTTTATAATATGTAAGACATAAAATCTCTGAAATGTGTGTGTGTGTGTGTGCACGCATGCATGCATGGGTGGTTTTATGTTGCTATTCCTCATTATATTTGTTTTAAAATGTCCATAGATATGAGAAATCTTTTTTCAATTTTTAGGAAAGTGAGAAATAAGATCACATTCTTTTCAATCATATTGGGTGCACATTCCACATAAAAAAAATTAATTAAATTCAATTAAAAAATGTAATATTTCAAACTTAGCTAACCTGTGGACAGTTAACTATATGTGTTTGAAAGAGTACATGCAACTCTTATGTTGCTTGAGTCCTTTTCTGTCTTTATAATCATGTAACTAAAACAAAATTTTATTCTAGAGGAGATGATACTATAACGTTTGAGCATAGATTTTTGGAAATAGATAAAACAGACATGTATCCCAATCCTGTATGTACAATTAACCATCTGTGTTACCTTAAGCGAGTTACCTCATTTTTAACTCTTAGGTTACACACATGAAAGATGGATGGGAGGGAATATTAACAACTTGGGAAGATTGTTATATATATAAATATATATATTTGATATCTTTGTATCTTTAGATGGCCATTATTCAGCCCAATAGGTTGAAAAATGACCATCTAAAGATACAAAGATATCAAGTTCTAATCCCTAGAACCTGTAAATGTTATTTTATAAAGGTTTTTTTTTTTTTAATTTTATTTATTTATTTGAGAGAGAGAGAAAGAGGGAGAGAGAGCATGAGCAGGGGGAGAGTTGGGGGAGAAGCAGGCTCTCTGCTGAGCAGGGAGCCCCACGCAGGGCTTGATCCCAGGACCCTGGGATTATGACCTGAGCCGAAGCAGACACTTAACCGACTGAGCCACCTAGGTGCCCCGATAAAGTTTCTTTTTAAGACATGATAAAGTTAAAGATCTTGAGGTGAAATTATTCTGGATTATTCAGGTGTGTTCTAAATGCAGTTACAAGTGTCCTTATAAGACAGAGGCAGGGGGAGGTTAACATACAAAAGAGGAGAGGGCAGAGATCAGAGTGATGTAGTCAAAAGCCAAGGAATACTCACAACTACCAGAAGTTGGAAGGAACCAGGAATAAATTCTCTAGCTCCTCCAGAACCTCCAGGAGGCATGTGGCCCTGCCTATAATTTGATTTCATTTCAGTGCTGCTGAGTTGGGACTTCTAACCTCCAGAACTATAAAATAATAATTTCTCTTGCCTTAAACCACCCACTTTGTGTTAATTTGTTATAGCAGCCACAGGGAAACTTTTTTATAAATATATAGATTTATAAATTTATATATATGTAAATATAGTTCTAATACTAGTATCTGAGTATTCTGACTGGCCCAATAAATGTAAGTTCTTTTAACCACTTATTTAGGTACTAATTCCATTTACTCTTCTGGCTGTTTTCATTATTCTTTCTTTTTCCTCCTGTTCTGTTTTACATTATTGTTTTATTTACATCATGGTAAATATATTAAAAACAAAGAAGGACTTATTTGGTTGCCAGCTGCAAGGAAGAAAAGGTAAATGGAGGTCTTGACCCTCAAAATAGTACTTTTTTTGAATCAGTAATGCAAGGACATAATATTACTTCTTCTCTATTTCCTTTATATGTGCAATAAAGTTCCCTACCAATGCAAATACAGTTAATCTAAGCACTTTATGTGGATAGATTTATTTAACTCATTGATTAAATATGGCAGGTTATTTTGTCATTCCATGTCACAGATTAAGGTAAAAACATGGAAATAATTTGTTCAAGGTCAAAAGACTAGCAAGTGGTACAGTTGACCTTCTAAAGCTACCTCTCTTGAAGATGAAGGCAGAAAAACTGCTTGTTTATTTAGTTAACAAATGCATATTGAGCAATTACTATGTGCTAGGGCTATAATAGACAGTAAGAATATAGTAGTCAAAACTACAGACAGAATTCCTGCTCTTAGGGAATTTTTTCTTTATTTAGACCAGGGATTGGCAAGATTTCTGTAGAAAATGTGTTGTTTCTGTAGAAATATTTTAGATTTTGCCGGTTATGTGGCCACTGTCACAATTATTCATTTCTGCCATTAGAATGCAAAGGCATCCAGAGATCATGCATGTATGAATATATGTCCTATTCCAATAAAATTATATTTATAAAAACAAGTGAAGAGCCAGATTGGGTCTGTGGGCCATAGTTTTTTCATCTCTAGTATAGACAGACAATAAACCAGATAAATAAGTGCTAGTACCCTCTACATTGTGCTAGAGCATGTTAAGGAAATAAATAAAACAAAACAAAACAACAACAACAACAAACAGAGAAAGGAGAGAGTTAGGAGTAGGAGAGTGTATAAGACTTCTCTATGAAAGTGGCAACTGAGTAAAGACCTGAAAAAAGAGAAGATGCAAGTTATGTGTGTATCTGGGATAAGTAGAAGGAAGAGCTCTTGCAAAGTGCCTGAGATAGGATCATGGTGGGTCTAACAGGAATAGTGAGAAGGTGAGTATCTGACAGAAATAGTGAGAAGATGAGTATATCAATGCGGTGGTAGGGCTGGAGGAGGTCAGAGAGATAATAGGAAGTCACATCACATGTAGCCATGTGCTTCATAGGGAAGGTCTGGCTCTTAGTCATGTGGAAATGGTGGAGTAGGGCAGTGATAACAAGATCTGATTTAGATTTTAATAGGATAACTCTAGCTCTTGGGTCAGGAAGTGATTTGGGGATGGCTTTGTTAGAGGCAGAGAAACCAGAAAGATCTCTTTAAACTTATTAAATAAATTTTTTTAAAGGACTTTATTGTTTTATTATTTTTTTAAGATTTTATTTATTTATTTGACAGAGAGAGACACAGCGAGAGAGCGAACACAGCAGGGGGAGTGGGAGAGGGAGAAGAAGGCTTCCCGTGGAGCAGGGAGCCCAATGCAGGGCTCAATCCCAGGACCCTGTGACCATAACCCGAGCCGAAGGCAGACGCTTAACGACTGAGTCACCCAGGCGCCCCTAAATAAATGTTTTTTAACATAAGTCTTTTAGGTAAAATTTTCATATTCATCACCCAGTGAAATGAATTCAACAAAATGTATACAGTACTTCCGTATGCCAGAAACTCTGCTAAGTCCTAATGTTATAGTCAAATAGGACACCATTTTTCTCTGTATCTTTTTTAAGCTATTCAATATTTGATCCTCTACCCCTCTTAGTAAAAGTAGGTCCTCTTTTTTTGGGTTTGTTTAAAACAAAAATAACAATCGCCGTGACTTGTCACTTAAACATTAGATTTACTCTTCAACAAAGAAATACTAAGACAACAGAAATGCATTAGCAGAGTGTCTCACCCTCCTGTGACTTCACCACCATCTCTTTGCCAAGAACTGTACATCTATTGAAGGTCTGGTATGTGTCAATCAGAGAAGAGAAAATAAAGGAGTCCAGAAGTTGGTATTCTGATGGTGAGGTGACAAAGACTTACAGTAACTGACTCTTGGCAATATTAACACTTTCTTCATTTGGGTGGATTTTATGGTTTCAGTTGAATGGCAAGGCCCTCATCTCAAAAAGGATCAGCCTTTGTGGGCTACATAAGCATGCTGTAAGAGCTCTTTGAGTTTCTAGCAAGCAAGGAGAGGTTAGTGAGTTCAGCTTTTGGCTGAACTTCAGACAGATCATTTACATCACTGATTGACCTGCTGACCTGATAGAGAGCATGGTTTCATGTGGCCAAAGAACAGAGCATTTAGCAGAGAAACAAATGCCTGCGCTTTAATCTATTTTTCAAGTACATTTTTTCAAGATACATTTTCCCAGTATCTCTTCAGATTGAAAACCAGGGCCATTTCCCTTACAAATTGAGGGTGATTGTGTCAACAAGGAAATTAGATGAAAATGCTAAGGTTTTGTAGGGATTGGAAGTTGGTCCTTATAGATGGTTCATTCTCCACCCACTTATTGTTTAATGATATTTCTCTTTTACTGTATACCCTGAGAAATCACATTGATACTTAGTTTTTGCTATAGTATTATAAATGCTATCATTAAGTCAGTGTTTTCCTATTAGTATGTTTTCTTAACTATAAATTTTTATTATCTAATCCTTAGTTTTAACTTAAAACATTAAATTATTAAGAATAACAATGGAGTTCTAGTTCAAGATGATAATGTATGAAGATTCTGAACTCACCTCCTCCCATGGACACACCAAGTCTATAGACACTTATGGAATAATTTCATTTAAAAAAAAACAAAAAACCTACTGGGTGACTGAGTGATGACTACACATGGGCAAATAAGAAGAAACCCACACAGAAGTAGGTAGGAGAGGCTAGAACACATTCTTGCCATAAACTCAACCCCTGGCATGGCATCCCACAACCGGAAAGGGACTCAAAATCCAGAGCTTCACCCTGAAGAGTGAAGGGTTTGAATCCTACATTGGGCATCCCAGTTTTTGAAACATACACTTGAGGGATGAGCCCCTAATATATCTAACTTTGAAAACCAAGGGAGCTAGTATCCTGAGGCTCATGACTATAACAATCTGAGAAATTGCTTCTAAAAGTGCTCACACTTGGACTCACCCACCCCAGAGCCTATTTCAGAGACAGCCAAATTGTGACCAGGTTGGAAGTGAAGGAGGCTTACCTACATATATTGAAGCACTGGCCTGAAGGACAGGCATCTAACTTAATACACACATCTAGGAGACTATTTGAACACTCTCCAAGGACAGAGACTCGTGTATGTCATGCTTTCCTTTTGTTATGCTCTACAGCACCAGTTATCTCCCATATACTGGTGCCCAAATTTTTGCAGGTGCCACCTAGGGGATGCCTCTTGATCACCTGGCTCTGAAGCACAGGGGGCTTGTATTCCTGGGGCAGACTATAATCCTTTCCAGAGACCTCACAGGGCAGGCTGTGTCTTCATGCTCACCTTTTGCCATGCTCTAGAGCACTAATATCTCTTGGAGGGGAGCTTTACATGTATCTGGTGCCATGGGTTTTATGTCTGGTGTCCTAGTTTTTGTGGTTGCTGCCCAGAGGACACTCTTCGATCACCTGGTTTTGGTGACTGGGGTGGTGGCCAGAATTCCTTTGTCCCACAAGACCGTGGCAATTGAAGAGACAGCTCATACCATAACATTAACTACCTCCCCGCCAAGGCACTGCACAGATAGTGGACTGAGGTACACCACCCAGTCTTTTTGTGAAGGAGGTCTTTTTGCATGCCCTAGAGTTTTGGCCTGAGGGGCAGGCTTCAGGTTTGGCACACATTTAGTAGTCTATAGAGCTGCTCTCAAGGAACATAGGCTGTGAACACTATCATGGTACCATATTCCAGCTTGCCAATATCACCACAAAAAGAACTTATACACTCATATGAAGCCCCAGTTTCTGCAATTGCTGCCAGGGGATACCCCCAGATTGCCTAGCTATGGTAGCCAACTGAGCTTATTGTTATAGTCCCACAAGACTATATATATTTTTATACTTTTAAAAGCTGATGCCTGAGGATCTAGTTTTCAGTCAACCTGAATATAGGTGCTGAGATACTCCCTTCTGGGACACTGACAGGTCTTGGCACATTCTCAATTACTGGGAACTATTAAAATTATAATAGGTTGCTTGGACAAACACAAAGGTTTGAGAGTGCTGAGGCGAGGTTGAATGACAATATTCATCTCTTACAGGAGGCCATTTCTTCAAGACTAGGAGAGCTGGTTGTTTCATGTACTGTATAGAAATCAATACAGAGTCAAGCAAAATGTACAAACAGAAGATTATGTTTCAAACGAAAGAATAAGATAAAACCTCAGAAAGAAAAATTAAAAAAAAAAAAACCTTAATGAAATGAAGATATGTGATTTATCTAATAAAGTCTTTAAGAAATGGTCATAAAGATGCTTACCAAACTGGGGAGAAAATGGATAAACACAGTGAGAACTTAAAACAAAAACAAAAACACAGATGGGAAATATAAGAAAATACCAAATAGAAGTCACAAAACTGAATAATACCATAACTTAACTGAAAAATACACTGGAATACACTTGTGTTCAATCAACATCAGACTAAATGAAGCAGAAGAAAGTACTAGTCAACTCGAAGCTGAGGCAGAGGAACTCACTGCAGCAAAGAGAAAGAAGAAAAATGAAGATAGCTTGAGGAATTTATGGGACAAGATCAAATGGACTAACATTCACATTATAGTACTCCCTGAAGGAGAAGAGAGAGGGGCAGGAATCTTATTTGAAGAAACAGGGTCTGAAAACTTTTCCTAACCTGGAGAAGAAAACAGACCTCCAGATACAGGAAGCCCAGAAGAATTCCAAATAAGGAACCCAGAGAGACTCACACCAAGACACATTAAAATAAAAATGTCAAAAGTTAAAGACAAGGAGAGAATATTAAAAGCAGCAAGGAGAAAAACCAAGTTGTTTTGTACAAGGGTACCCCCATAAGACTATCAACAGATTTTTCAGCAGAAACTTTGCAGGTCAGAAGTGCTAATAGGAAAAAAAATATTCCAAACAAGAAAACTCTATCCCACAAAGTTATATTTCAGGAGAGGAAAATAATTTTCCAAACAAGCAAGAGCTGAAGGAGTTCATCATCACAAAACTGGTTTTTCAAGAAATGTTAAAGGGACATTATTAAGCTAAAAAGAAAGAGTGCAAAATTGTAACAGAACACGTATAAAAGACTAAATCTCACTGGAAAGGTAAATACCTGGTAAAGATAATGAATTAATCACTTATAAATCTGTTATGAAAGTTAAAAGAAGTAGTAAAAATAACTATAACAATTAGTTAGGGGATATACAAGATAAAAAGATGTAAAATGTGACATCCCAAACATAAAAGGTAGGGTGGGAGTAGTAATAAAGTTAAGCTTTACAATGAGATTAAAGTTGATAATTTAAAATACACTATTATAGGCATAAGGTGTTCTATGTACGCTTCATGGTAACCACAAAGCAAAAACCTATAGTAAATGCACAAAAGGTAAAGAGAAAGGCATGTAATCATGCCACTAAAGAAAGTCATCAAACCATAAAGGAATAGAGTAAGAGTAGAAAGGAACAGAGAGGAACTACAAGAAGAGCCAGGAAACAGTTTTTTAAATGATAATAAACACACATCTACCAATAATTATTTTAAATGCAAATGGACTAAATTCTCTAATCAAAAGACCTAAGAGTGTCGAATGGATAAGAAAGCAAGACGCATTTATATGCTGCATACAAGAGACTCACTTTAGGTGAAGGAATACACACAGACTGAAGATGAAGGGATGGAAAAAGGTATTCCATGCAAATGGACACCAGAAGAAAGCTGGAGTAACTATACTTAGACAAAATAGACTTTAAAAAAAAAGGCTGTAATAAGAGACAGGTGCATTACATAATGATAAAGGGATTTCTCCGACAAGAAGATCTAACATTTGTAAATATTTATGCATCCAACATAGGAACACCTAAAAATACAAAGCAACTATTAACAGACCCAAAGAGAGAAATAGACAGCAATATAATATAGTAGGGGATGTTAATACTCCACTTAGATCAATGGATAGGTTATCCAAACAGAAAATGGATAGATAGATCAATGGATAGGTTATCCAAACAGAAAATCAATAAGGAAACATCAGCCTTAACACATTAGGCCAGTAAACTTAACAGATAATTACAGAATATTCCATCCAAAAGCAACAAAATATACATTCTTCTCAAGTGCACATAGAACGTATTCCAAAATAGATCATATATTAGACCACAAAGCAAGTTTTAATACACTTAAGAGGATTAATAACATTATCACAAATTAAAATGAAGTTAGTTTAGACTTATTCTTAGAAAACATAAATTGGATTCTAATAATATTTTCCATATATTATCATTTCTCTTCTATATTTCAAAAACCTTTGACAATAGTTCTGAGATTACATTGTAAATTTTTTTCAATGATAGGTGGACAAGCTAAGATGATTACCTGTCTTTTTTTCCTATTCTTTTTTCTCTATTTTTCCAGTTCAGTTTCTTTTCTTTTCTTTTTTTTTTTTTTTTAGTAAGCTCTATGCCCAACATGGGGCTTGAACTCACAACCCTGAGATCAAGTTGCTACCCCAACTGAGCAAGCCAGGTACCCCCAGTTTCTGTTTTTTAGTTTCAGTTCAAAGATTGCTGTTTGTCAAATAAGAGTTAATCATTTTGCTGGTGTTATTAGAGGGAAGATGGAAATATTTCATTTGGTAGAGATAAAACTCTAATTTAGTTGACAACTCCTTTCCATTCTTATCAGGAAAGAAAGAAAGAAAGAAAAACACAAAAGGTTTGGGTACAGGGATTTGGGTGGCCCTGAAAGAGAAGTAAAAATGGAAACTCATTTGCCAGTCCAACAGAACTAAAGGAAGAAAAACAATCCATAGGCAAAAAAGTACATGAAAGTAATTTTAAAAATTAAAAAATTTATGCAGCAACAATAATTTATTTTAATATTTTCTGGTCTTAGAATGTTTGTTTTATGAAAATTGATACTTTTCTGTGCTTATAATTTATGTTACTTTTATTCTTGATAATTTAACATTAGATTTGAGGGACTGGAGTAACAAGGATATTGACTCATACTTCTTAGTATATTTAACAGGGTCAACCAGAATAGGTATTTTTAATTTTTTTTTTAAATGTTGTATTTGTTTTTGTTTGGGAGTAGGGGTGTAATTAATATGTATTGGGCAATTATGAAAATTTTTGTTTGATATTGTTTATTTTTTCACTGCAGATGTATTTTTAAAAAGTTAATTGTCAGGGGTGCCTGGTGGCTCAGTGGGTTAAGCGTCTGCCTTTGGCTCAGGTCATGATCTCAGGGTCCTGGGATTGAGCCCCATGTTGGGCTCTCTGCTCAGGGGAGAGTCTGCTTCTCCCTCTCTCCCTCTCTCCCTCTCCCTCTCTCTCACTCTCTGTCTCTCTCAAATAAATAAAGAATCTTTAAAAAAATTAATTGTCAGAATGTATCCTTTTTTCTTGCTTTGCTTCAACTAGGGCTCAGCTACTGTTTCATAGGTAATATGTAGTAGAATTAAAATAATTATAAAATGAATTTTTTCTCTATTGTGTCTCTCAGTTATGAGTATACCTACATGACTTTACTAAGTCACAATTATCAATTTCTTGATATCTGGTAAAATGTAGATATATTTTACATCGCTGGTGCTCACTACAAGGTTATTGCATTGAAATGTACATTCAATAGATACTTTAGGTGTTGAAAAAAATTGATTATAATATTCTTTATGAATAAAATGAAAAAATTGGCAATTTTATTCAATTCAACATTATTTATTGACTATTTGCTCTGCACTAGGCATTATTGGGGATGTTTAACTCAGCAAGGCAAATGTATGCCTTTTGTCCTGAAGGAATTTACTATGTTCAGGAAAATTATTTTGGCCAAAGGTTTCTTGTCAGGTTCCTACAATGACAATCAGCCATTGTATATAAATAAAAGCACTTACTGACTTCTTTGAATGATTCCTCCTTTCATTCTGAAACACTTTTACCCAAGCCCACTTTGCTGGCCTCAAATCCTGCCCATTCTACGTATTACATCTTTCATGTCATTTTCTGAAGGAAACCCTTCTGTTCTCTGGTAACTGGGTTAATGTCTCATGGTATACATTTTCAAAGCACTCCCTACTCACTATGATCTCCATAATTAGTTCTTTGTGTTTGTTTAATGTTTGTCTTGCCTCCTAGAGTGTATGTTATCAGAAGACAGGAGCCATTTTCATTTACCTCCCTATCCCCAGTGTCTAGTGAATGTCTGACTCAGTGATAATTGATTGACTAAATGGAGACTTGGTTAAGGCACATAGCTAATACTATTCTTGTGAACTCTTTGAGAACATAGAAATTTAAAGTTTAAAATACCCTTTTCCTAGATTCATCAATTATTAACATTTTGCTTTTGCTTTCTTTCTCTCTCCCCACTTTTTTCTTTTCATATATAATTTAAGCATGTATCTCCAGTGAACAAGAACATCATTCTACCAGATCACAACACAATGGTCTCCACAAGGAGTTTAACACCGATAAAACACCGTTGTCTTTCCTAGATCCATATTCAGATTTCCCCCAGTTCCTATAATCCTCCCTTTTTGTTTAACCCATGATCCAGTCAAGTATCATAGATGCTTTTAAATTGGCAAGCTATACTTATTATAATTATTATTACTTAACATAATAATAATTTTACTTTGTTTTTGAAACAGTGGTCCCTTAAAACTTACTTTTACTTTTAAAAATATGACTTCCTTAAAACTTTGGAACTATTGTAGATTCTCTAGTACAGAAATTACCAAATGAATGAGTGGCCTGAGGGCAGAATTTACACATGTCTGTGTTTATTCTATAAGAGTAGGTATATTTTAAATTTAGGCTTTTAAAAAGTCATTACTAGTGGTACAGCACATTGATATTAAAATATGATTTCAACAAACAGGACTCTTCATGCTGAACATTTACATAGTTCTGAAGAACAGATTAGAAAATTTTCCAGTCTTTAATTTTCTCCTTGAATTACCTTCTTCATGAATCTAAGTTTACCTGCAGGGCCTTAAAGAAAATGAAAAAAAAAAACCTGCCAGAAAAACATACAATATGAAAAAGTATCATTTTTTTATTTTTAATTTTCAATACCATGGAACTTTCTAAGAGAAATCAATGTAGGGGAAAGATATAATAGGGACTGTCCAGAGAACTTACACTATTTTAACTCAGTACCATCTTTTTAAAAGCTACAAGAATAAACATTGTTGTATTGAAGAAATGTCTGTAAGAAGTGAGAATAGACATTTCAATCTGGTCCCATTTCACATTCACTGTGAACAGTTGGATATTATTGAACAGGCTTTGCCCTTTACTAGTAAATCCTGCCGCTAATCTTATTACGAACCAGTGGAAATGGAAGTTATATAGAAATCAGAAGTTAGCTACACAGTGGAAGATTCAAAGAGGTTTTCTTTTTTGTTAAATACTTTTTCTGTGTTTATGTAGGTTATCTCATTGAATTAATTATATTTCCAACATTTTAAAATGTAATCAAATGGGTTACACATTGCAGTTCCTCATATGAACATGTTCAAAGATTTAGTTTTGTCAAACATGGGCCGATTTACCTTGAACATGCTCTAGATAATATTAAAGAACTTTGATGATCCTTTGAAGAACACAGACCGTTGCTTTAAAATGACTTATCTTTCCTCTTAAATAACTGTGATAGAGGAGGAATGAGAATTGACTCTACAGATTCTCAGTAAGTCCCAGATTCCTCTAAAATATTATATATATAAACGACATGACCATTGTGGTTTTGTCACCAACTAACTTATGCCATATTACTGACTGTTGGAACATAACAGGTTGTGGACTGTATTGTGTTTTATGACTCTGCCACTGGTCATCCTTGTGATTGGGACCTATTAATCATTTAACTTTTCCAAGCCTTGGTTATGTTAGGGAGAGACTAGGATAATTTGGAAAACCTAAAGTTTTATCAAATCACTATTTTGCTTATGACCTTTCAAAGTTTCCCCAGAGACTCAGAATAAAAGTAAATGCTCTTAAAACAGCTCTCAGGGCCCTTTTTACTTGTCAAAACTCATCTCTATTGGGGTGCTTGGGTAGCTCATTCAGTTAAGCATCCAGCTTCTTTTTTTAAGATTTTATTTATTTATTTAAGACAGGGAGAGAGAGAGAGAGAACATGAGTTGAGGGGGGGAGGAGCAGAGAAAGAAGGAGAAGTGACTCCCCACTGAGCTAGGAGCTCTATGTGGGGTTCAATCCCAGGACCCTGAAATCATGACCTGAGCCTAAGGCAGATGCTTAACCGACTGAGCCACCCAGGCACCCCTCAGCATCCAACACTTGAGCTCAGGGTTGTGAGTTCAAGCCCAGTGTTGGGCTCCACACTGGGTATAGAGCCTACTGAACTACT
Source organism: Phoca vitulina (assembly GCF_004348235.1). Taxonomy (NCBI): domain Eukaryota; kingdom Metazoa; phylum Chordata; class Mammalia; order Carnivora; family Phocidae; genus Phoca; species Phoca vitulina. The sequence goes on from NW_022589706.1 coordinate 22,513,956, forward strand.
TAAAACAAAATAAAACAAAAGAAAAACCTCATCTCCATCCACTATTCCCCCCTAGCTACTGCCACCTCTGTTTTTACACTCTGTTTCTACACTTCTCCTAAGCTTTTCCTTAAGTACTACATTTTCCCTGAAATCTACTTATACAAGCATCCTTCTTTACACTTATAGTTGATGCTTTCTGTTCTCTTTTTTTCCTCATATCATGTGTTATGTCCATGATATGCAACCGAGAGTAAAGTAAGACAAAGGTGATGACTTAAGAAGTTAATTCATGTAATGATTATTTCTACTGTCTTATTTTTAATGCATCATACACAGTGAAGAAAGTTGGAAAGTAAGCTATTTGGTCATTGAACAGATTTGAGAAAGGGATATCAGTTGATAGAGAGGTAGAATGGCAAATTGAGTATGGTATAGAAAAATACATACAGGGTATATAAAACTATGTAAAAATACATTATCAATAAATTCAATTTAAGTAGGGTTTAACATTAGAAAGGTAGTTGGGTTTATGTAATGTGCTTACAAAATGCATATGCATATCAGTAAAATGCTACTTAGATTGACATGGAGCAAAAATTTCTCAGTAAATTGGATGTGTTGTCTTTAATACAAAGTCTCACTCAGCATTTGGATGAACTGTTTTCCTTAACTTAAAGTAGGTAGTCACATCTGAAGGTTGTAATAATTCCCTTTGCAAACTAATTTAGAGAAAAAATGGGTTTATAGATAAATTATTTAAATGACAGCTATAAAAATGAAGCTGGGATATCAGAAAATGAATTTTGTTGGTATTACAGATTGGCCCTTAGGGATGGTAAAAAAAAATAAAAGGACTAGTATAATGGTAAACATTATTATTTAAAATATTAAAATTAAAATTAGAAGCATGGTCTAACCTAAGTTAAAAATATGGGTCATTTTTCCCTAAAATATGCTATACAGTGTGCTAGAAACAAAGATCTATACAAAATTATTAAAGTTTTGGGAGGTAAAATTCTACTTTCTGATACTATTCCTTGGTGGAAAAAAGAAGTGTGATAAATTTATAAAACCACAAGTACTACTGACTGTAATGGGGGAGTTAAAGGATTAAAAAATTAAACTAAGCGATCAAACTCAGAAATTCTGGAAAAATTGAACAGCCTTTGAATATAGTTTAGGACTCATAAAAATGCAACTTCATTCATTTCTTAATCTCTACAATATTTGTGAATAAAAGGTCTATAAATGTCAAAAGGAGCATTTGGGGGATTGTGGCTGTGTGTGTGTATGGAAATTTGAGCTGGAGGAAGAAGATTCAACAGTGAGATAGGACTAAGATTTTGTAAAAGATCTGTGTTTTGAATTGCAAGCATACCTGAAGTTGAACCCACAAATAAAAGTGGAGCCTGAAAATATATAAGTAACTCCGGGAGTGTTATAATTTGCTATGTGACTAAAGAAAAAAGTACATCCCAGAATATTTTAAATTTATTTAATTATTTAAATTCATGGTTTTATTGTGAGTGCTCCCCACTTTATTTAGTATGAAAGTTTGCATGGATGTGCTCCGTTTTGTGACCCTAAAATCGAGGTAAAAGTTACTTAGTTTTGAATAAAAACCTTGGTGTTCTATTATACTTACAACAATGTATCTATGTCTAATTATACACACTGTTTCCCTGAGATGTTTCTTTGAGTGCCTTGCATATTTAGATTTTTTTTTTTAATTTTATTTATTTATTTAAGAGAGAGAGCACTGGAACAAGAGCAAGGGGGAGGTGTGGAGGGAGAGGGAGAAGCAGGCTTCCCGCTGAGCAGGGAGCCCGGTGCAGTGCTTCATCCCAGGACCCTGGGATCATGACCTGAGCCTAAGGCAGATGCTTAACCCACTGAGCCACCCAGGCTCCTCCATAGATGTTTTTTTTTTTTTTTTTTTATATACAATCTTCTTGTTAACTTTTTATCAAACTACCTAAAGGTCCTGACCCCAATTATTAAATAGCAAAGACCACCCTCCAGTTCTTAACAAGAAGTTATAAAAAGTTCAGTTAAAGCAGATGTTAAATACAAGAAAAGTAGCTACATTTCTCTATTTAGAGACTGTATTTTCATGTTTTGCCTTTCAGGGTCTTCTTTGACTTCCTCAAATTGACCTTAATGGTCAGGGTCGAACTATTCTCTTCCAGCAAAAGTGTCCTGAGCACATCTTTTTCCCTGGATGTTTAGGTTCGAATGTTTTAAAGAGAATAATATTTACCCTACATTGAATCTTTATTCCCATTCTTATTTCTTTCCTCAAAATGGATTTCTTTGAAGATAATTCATGAAAAATTGTATCTCCTGATGGCAAGTTTAGAATATTTTCTCATGGCTTAAAACAGGCAAGTATATCACAATATGTAGGTCAATAGTACTCTAAATTAAGCCACTTACAGGTCAGTAAGAAGCCAGTCCGGGTTGAATGTACATCTAATCTCTCCAGGTAGAGTGGAGCCCCAGTCAATTTGAGATTACTATGGTCCCTGCAGGTTCATCCTACAGTCTCCTATTTCAACTCACTTCTGTGGACAGCTGTTCACATAAGAAAACACATGCATCCACAAACATACACAGAATTGTTTACAGCCATAGGAAAATCAATATGCACAGGGAGGAAAGACACCTTCCTTTTTCTACTACTTTGTTCCACAGACTTAGAGGTGCATCTACTACTCAAGTAAAAAAATTAACAATGTGATCAAACTGTAATTGAGCTTCTTCCTCTAAATCTCCACTCTGATCATTTTAAAACAAAAAGGGAATGTTTACTTTTGTGGAAGTAATGAACTTATTTAGAATTAAAAAAAAAAAAAAAAAGAGAGAGATAGAGATCTGTCCCCAGAGAGAAGGAAATACTCTTGCAAGACTGAAAAAAAAGGGGGGGAGGGGTTTGGATTTGACATTAATTAAAGTTTCAGGAATCTTAGGACACACCTGTGTATACTTATGTTCACCATGTTACTACTAAGATTTCAAAATTATATCTTCTCCAAATATTTATTCTCTTATTTTTATAGGCCTTTATATTATTTATTTGACTCATAATTTATAATTATATTGGAGTAATCACCTCTGGTTCTTTATATATATTCTATATATATGTGTGTGTGTGTGTATCAATGAAGAAAAGTTTGCATTTGTAAGAAATGTGGGAAAACAACTCAAATTTCCAGCACTGAGGGACAAGATTAAAATTTTAGTGTATTTATCTATACTATGTTTCCGTAAAATATATTTTTTCTGTGAGCATAGATATATAGTCATTAGATAACTTTGTGTTTCTCACATAAATAATGAACAATTTTAATAAAATAACATAAACAATTTACTATATATAATTTAGGTGTGATTTTGGATATTGTACAAAATTTCATGATTTTGTTCACTATTGGTTATTATTATGAATTACTATTACACATAAAGCTTTATGTAAATCCTCATAATTTTTACTGGTTAAGTTACTGAAAGAGGATGACTGGATTAAACACTCATAGAACTCAAGTTTCAGCTCTCTTAAAACTCTGTACAATTATAACTCCATCAGCAATACATGGCAATATCTATTTCTCCATAAATAGTATTTCGTGTAGGAATTCTATGGTTTTATATTTGTTATAATATGTTACCATAATTAGAAAAAAGATAAGCTATCGCTTTTCAGCTTAAATGCTAAGCCTTAATGACCAGTGAAACTGGTCATTTCAGGGAAGAAAGCTGATGGAGTAAAGCTGTTTTCTACCTTTTTCCAGACCTTCATTTCTTATTATCAATCCTCTCCTGCCCCTACAAAGCCGTGTGTGCGTGGACACACGCTCTCATATATGAAAGAAATCTACTCCATTCTATTAAATATTTCGCTTGAAATTGATTGCACTAGAGATCAATAAACCTAGGTCTGACACAGTTGCAAAACTCCCTGATAATTGGACGAGGAAGTGAGTTACTTATTATTTAAAATATGATTTTAAGCCTCTTTACACTTGTGAAATGCTATCTAATTTATCTAATTGTTTATCCTTTACCATATTTGGAATCTAGTTTTTAACTCTAACTTTAGAGTTTTAAAATGAATACACAAAGAGATGAAGGACCCTCAGTAACACCAAAAACAACAAAAATGACCTAACTCAGAATTCTTCAGAGATAAGTATATGTGAGTATGCCTAGTATCATTAGTTTTAACATGTGTATGTGTTTTTAGATGAGGGTTAAATCCCCACAGGTCCAGAAACTATCCTTCAACAAGCTTGTGAACAGCTAACAAAGCAACAGAACAAAAATAACAATATTGAAATTAAAAAAGACACTTCAGTGTCTGCCAGTCTTGCCTTTTTTATTTCAAGTTGAAGAGAAAAAGATATTAAGAAGTGAATTATACTGACCTTTTCAACCCAGAAAGAAATTGGTCTTTAAATCTAATTCTTCTGATTTGGGCCTAAATACCCTTATTGTATGTCACATGGAATATAATATACTAACTTATAGAAAAAAATAAGCAAGTATAATATTAAATTCTAAATGAATTTAAAATTCTAAGGGAGCAACAGATTAATCTAGAAGGCATTTTAAAAAATGTGTTTCAAAGAAGCAAAAATTAAATAATTTCAAAAAATTTTTCATTTGAGTCTTTTCAAGGACCTTCATTTGGCTTGAAAAATATAACATTCTCATGTTTTTAAAATTGTATCACACGTTGAGATTTTGCTGCCATAAAGATAGTACTTCATTGCCTAGAGAATTGTATCAGTTACTAAAGGTTCAATTGATCAAATGCTAATACATAATACATTTTAATGCTCTGAGGAAAACTACTTGATTCTATATATTTTCAGCTGAGTTTGTCTTAACATTTCTCTTCTGATGCCTAATGAGTAGGACATTTGTTATTAGGAAATAAGGAACCTAGGAAAGATTTGTGAGAATGGAAATGTCATACTCAGAATTATTCTGCATTGTCTGCTTCTGCGAGGTTCTGTTTTTATTGTGAGCATCCTAAGTAACTTTCTTTTCCTCATTTCTCTGCCTGATAACAAGTAGGCAAAAGCCAAATGGGAATAAGAATATTGAATCCTGGGTGTAAGTCTTGCCTTTACCCATAATCAGACAAGTCTCTGGAAAAGTCACTTACCAAATCAGGACTTGAGTCTCACCTAGATGTAAGATAAACTGACAGTTACATAGTAAGCAGATTAGTAGGGTTAATGATTACTATTTTAATCCACTTTTATCTTTTTGAGAACAAGTCCTTCAACTCATTTGGCCACAGGCATCCATCTTCCTGGAAAGTATGTATTTATTATAGAAGGAATTAAAATAAAAGTGTAACATTCAGTTTTGGCATATATAATTCATGCAACAAGACTATATATATATATATATATATATATATATATGAGAATTATGCAATGCTGAAAGAATAAAAAATTTCTATATTAATTTAGCACTCTTATCTCCTCCAAACTGGAAGACTCTTGCCCAGAGATGATACCCTTTACAACCCACGACATTCGGGCCTTGAGGCTGTGCTACTGTACAGAGTGGAATGTTTTAGAATGGGAAGTTAAACAAACAAACAAACAAAAAACAAAACAAAAAAACAAAAAAAACAACAACACATATCTTTTCCTTCCCTTGAGAAATGGTAGAAAGATAAAAGAGAGAAGAATGAAACAATCAGAAATAATTATCCATTTTTTTCTCTCAAGGCTCTGGTTTTATAAGCAGCAGATATACATATATTACATATTGGAGGTGCAGGAAGGGCAGAGGGGTTATAATATCTCTCTTTTTTTAAGGTAATAGAACAACTCTTGGGTCATCCCTGAATGAGGCTGAAATGTAGCAAAAATGACTGGTAAAATTCTCTGGACCTGGGGTTAATTTCCCCACATTACCCTCAGTTTTCATGAGGCATGGATGCTGAATTGCCAGGCGGTTACCTTTTATGGGGCCCATTTTGTCAGAGAATATGACCTTGCAGAGCTAGGGGAAAAAATGCCCAACATGACTGCATTGACCGTTGAGAAGATACTCCCAGCTTTGAGTCAGTAGAGACTAAACTAGGGCAAAATCATCCAGAGAGCGTGACTGGGCTCTGCCTGAGGCATGAGTCATGTCTGCTGCAGAGCTCAGCCATGTCTACGGCAGCTAAGATGGAAGGTGCATGAGGGGAATCAATATCGGTTAAGTCAGAGATCACGATATAAATCTCTGCCGCTTTCCTCCAATTAAGAAGGAAAAGAATAGGAAAGAGGAGGCAGAAACTGCCTTTTTAAAATTCACACAAGGTTTATTAGCAAGAAATGAGGCACAGTTTATCTGAATGTAGGTTGTAGGTCTTTCCACTATACTTTAGGTATTTATAAGAACCTGTGTACTCTGGTCAGATTAGATTATCTCTAAATGTTTGTTCAACTTTAAATTTCTATAAGACATTTTATTCAAATTTGTTAAGGGTAACTGAAATGTTGGGCATAACTCTTATTCTTATCAGTTTACAGATTATTTAGGAAAAAGCAAAATATCATGACAAAAACACCATGCAAAGTTAAACATCAATAAACACAATAAACAAGAAAATTTAAAAGATATTAATTAGGGCGCCTGGGTGGCTCAGTCGTTAAGCGTCTGCCTTCGGCTCAGGTCATGATCCCAGGGTCCTGGGATCGAGCCCCACATTGGGCTTCCTGCTCAGCGGGAAGCCTGCTTCTCCCTCTCCCTCTCCCCCTGCTTGTGTTCCCTCTCTCGCTGTGTCTCTCTCTGTCAAAGAAATAAATAAAATCTTAAAAAAAAAAAAGATATTAATTAAAGTATAGTTATTTAATATAAAACACAAAAAGGGTATTAATATTTTGATACAGGGATAATTTATTCACATTTTAAGTTACCACATAAAGATTTTGGGAGACTAGCCTTAAGATACACCTTGATATATTTGTTCACTTATGTAACCAAAACCTGTATACTAGAAAATTTGTTATGCGGTAAGGCTACAGAAGTAAATAAAATAAAAGGAAAATCTGGTCCTCATGAACCTTATAGTCTGAGTTTAAGAGAGAATAAATATAATAAATCAACCAAATACAAAATAGATCAGATTAGTGTGCCTGGGGAGTATTTATTACAGAAAAATGTCACAGCAAAATACTTGGTTATAAGTGAATCTGAAAGTTTAGGAGACTAGTAATGAATGCTAGTACAAAAGAGAGTTTTTGAAGGGGTAAGTGGTGGGAAATTCAACTGCAAATGTTGGTAGTGGCCAGACTTTGCCGTGTGTTGATTACTGTGCACTGTACTTTGGACTTTGTGTAGTAGGTACTGTGGAACCACTGAAAAGTTCCAATCACAGAATGACATATATAAAGTTTTCTTTAGGAAGAAAAATCTAGCAAGATCAACATAGAAGGAGTAGAAGCCTGTAGAGATTACTGGAGTCACATGAACCCACAGCAATTGCGTAGCAGTGCAATGCTTAGGTAAAGATCTTTGGCTGCATAGCATTATTGGGAGGCCCCTAAAAATGCTGTTGCAGAAGAAGAACTTGACCTAACTGGCCCCAAGGAGTGCCTGCATTTTGGGCAGGAGGGTGAAATAAGGAAAATAAGGAACCTAGTTGGTTCCCTATTTATTCATTTATTTCATTCACTCATTCATTTATGAATTTACTAACAAAATCCTTTTTGAGTGCCTAGAATGTATCAGGGATATAGTTCATGATAAGGAGTCATGATTAATAAGACATGATGCTTCCTACCAGAGACATGAAATTCAGACATTATCCCTTTAGTGGTCTAAAGAAAAGGGCAAATGTATGTATAGAAGCAAAAGAGGAGGCATCTGACTGGCTCAGTCGGTAGAGAATCCAACTCTTGATCTCAGGGTCGTGAGTTCAAGCCCCACATTGAGCATGGAGCTTATTTGGAAAAAAAAAGAAGAAGAAGAAGAAGAAGAAGCAAAAGAGAAGACGTGATTCACTGTGCCTCTGGGAGGGAAAGAAGGGCAAGAACCTTATCCCCTAGGAATTTATGATTAATGGAGTCTTTAAAAAATAGTAAAAATGTAGCAAAGGCAGGGGTGGGGAAATTAAAAGAACCCTTGGGGAAAAGGAATCAGGTAGATAAAGAACCAAGGGATTAAGAGAGGGCATTACAAGTGAAGGGAACTACAAGGTCAAAGGCTTGTATCTTAGATGTGAGAGGATAATGCCTTTCTCTAGGACAGTTGTTGAGGAAATGGAAAATAAAGCTTTTCCAAGAAAGTATTGGCAACACATAATGACTACTCCCCAACAAATGCAAACATTGAGGTAAAAATTTCAAAGTGTCTGTCTAAGCAAAGGACTTCAACCTATACTTGAAGTAGGAAGACAGGATCATGGAAGAGAGATCAGGCCTGGAGATTTAAATGTGGGAGTCAGACATGCAAGGAACACATAGAAGGAAGAATTTTCTGTATGTTTGGAATTAAGTATTTTCAAACTATTTCATTTCTTCCACTGTCAAAAGGACTAGAATAAAATTAAGTGAAACTCCTAACTAGACTTGACGATGAGATAAATTAACTGTATCTCGTTTTTTATTCTTATGTTTTGTCTTAATTTTTGTAACTCAGATAAAATGCTGTAGCCAGTTCTGCTGAAGCTATATTACTGTGTTTTAGATTATAAATTTATCCCCTTTAAATTCAGTACTTCACAATATTCCATGATCTGAATATCCAAGAGATACTTTTCCTAGATATTTTTTTTTTCCTAGATATTTTTGGCTAAAACATATATTTTGAAATTTATTATTTTCCTTAGCAGTAATTCTATTCACATTGAATGAAATATGATTTCATAAAATATGGGATACAATAGTAAAGATATCCCTTATGGATGTTTATACTAGAAGGAAACAAGCAGTTTATAGTTTAAATTCCTCATATTATAATCATAAAATTGTTCAGAGAGCCTTCTGTGGGTTAAAGCTATTCAAAGATGGAATTGGGGTTTTTCAGGTGGCAATGAGTTACACTGCAGGGAGGGACAGAATGGACCTAAAACATACGGTGACATTTAAGAGTGTAGAACTCTATGTGAAATTATTTGCTCAACATTACTCAAGTGATTTGGACCCAGGTTTTTTAACTATCTGAACTCCATCTTTTATCTCTTACATCTTTTATATTTATCAAGGTTATAATGAAAGTTTTTCATTAAGCAATGCTTAGCAAGCAGATGTGTTTATTGGCTCCCAAATAAACAAAATAATAATCTTTCTTATCCAGGAATTATATGTAGTTTGAGATAAGGCACAATCGTTGACTTTAGCATTACATTTGTTTTTATGCCAGAACCTGTTTTGTGCCTAGGAGTCAAAACATTTCAGTGAGAAAAAAAAAAAAAAGAGAGAGAGAGAAGAAAAAGAAAAAAAGAAAGATCAGTCCAAATCTAGATCCTACTCTTCATCAGTATGCTGAATGACTGTAGTTATTCTTTTAGAACTCGACACCTTGAAACAGACGTTTGTAGAAACTGACCTGTTCAGAGATGTCCTTGGGCTGACTTAAACCTCCTGAGGTTAATGTTAATAGGAATGGATCTGCCTCGGGACCGCTTAAAGTGTCACCTTCAGCTGTTCTTTTTTATTGGTCGACGGTTAGCCTGAGAGCAGCATAAATTGTAAAACCAGTGCTTAGAATGTTTTACTTTAGTGTAATGAGCAGTGCAGGACTGAATCATGCTCTTTCAGTTGATAACTGTGGGAGTGGTCTTGGAATATAATTTCCAAAATGTGTTTGTAGTATCTTTTTCCTATTCATTCAGTCAACATATGTTTATATGAACTCTTCCAGGACCTAGAAATACATTGGCGAAGCATGCCATCATCGTAGGGGTAAATATCAAAAAACAGAAACAAAAAATTAGTGGTAAGTGATCTGAAGGGTGTAGAATAGGGTGATGGTGACAGAGAATGTCTGAGTCTACATTAGCTGGGTTTACAGTGAAGGATTTATTGATATTTGAGTTGAGACCAGAATGATGAGAAGAAAGCAGCTATGCGAAGATGTGGAAGAGAAGTGTGGGATGTTTCTAAGAAGTAGATAGATAAAGTGCAAAAGCCCTAAGACAAAAATGTGTTTGGTCATATTTAGAGACAGAAATAAGGCCACTTGAGCCATAGTTTAGAGAGTTGAAGTGTAGTTAGTGTAGGGCCTTCTAAAACCTGATGGATAATTTCAGTTTTATTCATGTTCTAAGAGAATTACTGAGTTATTTTTGTTTTTGTTTTTTAATTTGAACAGTAAGATATGATTTATATGGCTTAGTGGAAGTTGACTTGTGTGAGGGCAAGAGTGAAGTACAGAGGCTTTTGCAGTAAGTAGTTCGGGTGAGAGCTGATGGTAGTTTGGCTATGGCTGTGACATTTAAATGAGAGTAAGGGATCTGATTCAGAATAGATTTTATACACTGAGCCAACAGGACTTAAATGTTGGGTAGGGAATGTAAAGAATAAGGCAGAGTGACTCCTAGATTCTTGGCCTAAATAACTAGGTGGTGCCAGTCTGAACGTAAAGTATGGTTGGGGGGGGGGGGGGGGGGAAGAATGAACAAAGGAAAGTTTGAGATGCTTGTTAGACAGTTCGGTAGGTATATATTGACTATTAGCTATACCAATCTGGAACTCAGGGGACAGTCCAAACTTGCTCATCTGAAAATCATCAAAGAACAAAGGAAACTCTAATATTTACATGTGTGTCAGTGGAGTAAGGGACAGTAAAGAAACAAATGAAATAGAGAATGAGTAAGAAGAGCCTGGGCTATTGTGATGTCTCAGAGAACTAGAGAACATGGTGTTGAAAGAAAGATGGAGTGGTCAGTTACTGATATTCAGTTGATAATTTGAGTAAGAAGAGAAAATTTGTCCTTTGCTTTGGCAAGATGTAGTTTTTGGTGACTCAGTGATCTTAATAACTCAACCACCACAATATTTTGGACTGAGAAGTTTCACTTTAACCCTTTCATTGCTATTAGTAATGCAGTAAAAGTAATGCAATCCATAGAGTTACTGAACAACAACAACAAAATCCTCCTTGAAATGTCATAAACAGGATGGCCTAAAAGCATGGTTGTTTCTGCATTCCTCCATCCACAATCACAGATAGCAGTTTATTTCCTCTCAATGGACCTTATATTATTGGGCAAAACCAGCCCTCTCACAAGTACAACTAATTGAGGAGCCTCTTCATCAGCAGGAGAGATCATATTCAATTTGATGCGTATGAGTAAGCTTTTGAAAAACAGAAATTTGAGATAGCAACTGGCTGCTCTGAATTCAGCTTGCAATCTAAAGGAGGGAGACAAAAAAATAAATAAATAAGGGGAGACTGTGGTTTTCGGGCATTTGACTTTTTTTCTATATTCATGTTGTTCTCATATCTGATGTTAATTGTAAAGTACAAAAAAATAAACATACTTTCTTACTAGGGTAAGGTAACATAAATGTAGGAGAGTAGACTCAAATGAGCCCATTCTGAACATCATTCAGTATACCAACTGATGCAGAATAAACCCCATTAAACAAGTACAGGTATTTCTAATCTGAAAAGACATGGTGCCTATCTAATCCTGCATTAAATTATAATAAAGGGATTAATCTCTTTTGGTACATGCTGATCAAATATTCTTATAGTTAATTACCTCTTGTAAGGGATCCTGGAGACCTCTATACACATGCAACATAAATAGATATGTGGGCATTTTGTTTAAAATGTTTACTTTAGGGGCACCTGGGTGGCTCAGATGGTTAAGTGTCTGTCTTTGGCTCAGGTCATGATCCTGGGGTCCTGGGATTGAGCCCCACATCTGGCTCCTGGCTTGGCAGGGAGCCTGCTTCTCCCTCTCCCTCTGCCTCTCCCCTGCTCATGCTCTCTCTCTCTGTAGCTCTCTGCCTCAAATGAATAAATAAAAAATCTTACAAAAAAAATAAAATGTTTACTTTAGTTGGTTTGCTTTTCAGTTACTGAATTTTGCTTCCTCCTACAGGCTTTTTAATTTCCTTAAGGTTGCAACAATGAACTTATCACATAGCTCCTGCCGCTAAAATGTGAATTTGTGAAGCAGATGGAGATGTTAGCACTTGTGCTTTGTTTATTGATGAGGGTCAGGCTGACAGAGGAAACAAAAGATAGGTGACCAGAAGTTCCTGCTAAAATTTTGACTTTTAGTATGATCCTTATAAGTCTTCTAACCTCACTGGGAGTCACTGTCTAAAGTGGTGAAGTCAACAGAGAAAGGTATTGGTTTTCTATCTCTCAGAGGCAGGGTGTGAAATAATAATTGTGATTTAGAATAGAAATAGGAAGAGTCTGATTCTTTATAGGTGAAAAAAGATGTCTATGAGTTTGGAATATTACTCTAGCCTATGGAAATCAAACTCTTTATGTTCTTATCAAAACATTTTTAGTTCTGTCCAACTGCAATAATGTAAAAGGCATAAGTTTCCTACAAAAATATTTTAAAAATCAGCTTTAGTTTGCATGTTAGAATAGAAAAAAAAAAAAACAACTTCAGACTCAGTGGTTTTCTAAATTTTTTGTTGCACGGTGCCCTTTCTAAAACAGAATTTCTACCTTAATATTTAATTAAGATAAAATAAGAGTTGTTTTAATTGCTTTGGGAATGTGGGGAAGAGCCCCACTGACTTGGCCTCTCTTTTCATCTCTACCAATAGCCACAGATATATTTTTGGATAAGAATATGAACATACTCAATTAGAGGCTTGATAAAGAAAGTATGTTTTGAATTATAAAGTTAACAGATATGTAAGCTGTTTATCATTATTGCACCCAAACACTTCTATCCTCAATCCATCTTAAGCAGGATTGATTTTTAGACTAATTTGCAAGGATTACATTTGCTTGTTGGTTGCCCATTCTCCGATTTGTATTCCTTATCTTTTAAAAAAAAATTCTAAAATACTGAATGGTTGGGCAACTGGATGGTTCAGAAGGTTAAGCGTCTGCCTTCCGCTCAGTCATGATCTAGGGGCAGTGTCAGATTCCTTGCTCAGCAGGGGAGGGGGGAGTGTCTGCTTCTCCCTCCCCCTCTGCTCCCCCTGCCCCCCCCAACTTGTGCTCTCTCTCTCAAATGAATAAATAAAATCTTAAAAAAAATATTCAATGGTTACTTTATGTTTCTTAATCTTTCTGTTCACCATTACGGGGTTTTATTACTTCCAGAGGGAATCTCCCATGATCTAGACATGTGATTCTAGTCACTTTATCTGTCTTATGTGATTTTTGACCCATTTCCTCATGGTCTTTCAAGTGGTGAATTCATTCAATTCTCCAGTAATGTTCTGGTTGTTTACAAAGAATGGAACAATGATTCTACTATAAAGAAAATGTTTCTACTCTCAAGGAAAGTATAGTTTCAGGAAGCAAACAGAGTCAGTAAGAAACTTTAATATAGTTATATTTGAAGTATTTTGTTACTTAAAGTCAAATGAAGTAGATCACAAAGCAATCTGTTGAGATTCATTGTTTACTGATGACCATAATATGATTCAGTGGAACATGAATAAGGTTGCATTTTGAAATATCAAGGCCTTTGCAATGTAAAGTGGTAATGAAATAATTAATCATCTATAAAGTTTTAGTGCAGAAGCCTATTAGGTCAGGTTGTCAAAACCGTGATATAAAACAAATAAATACAATTAAGATGACTCATTTCTATTATTTCCTTCTTCACTTAGAAGAAAATCCTCCCACGAATGCCATCACTCTTCAGAGATGCAGCACATACAAATCCCTTTATTTCTGCTTTAGGCTCAGCCTTAAGACTGAAGTAGAATTCCTGGAAGGAAAAAAAGAAGTATTTTTTTTTTCTCAATACTTGTTCTTTAACAAGTGCCTCAACACAAAGAAGTGAGTAAGTGGGGCGTTTTAATCATTATGTCTATGAAAGAAAGGGAGGAGGCACAGGTGATATTTAGTATCCTGAAAATCTTATATTTTATTGTTGACTGATCACTGTGTTTTTTGATGTGACCATCAGTGTTTTGAATAGCAATCCTTATACTAAGTGGTTATTGTACAAGTTAAGGAAAGAAAAACGAATCTGATTGTTACAAAGGCAAACAATAAGAATCTTCCACAGTGTAAAACCTCACAAATCTTGAAAGTAACAGCTGCCATTACAAAACAAAATATTATTTCCAGTAAATCTCACAGTGTGAAGATTTTTGATCACACATAATCTTTTCAGTAACAACCAATTATAGCAATCATGACCATATTTATCATCTACTGAGAAATAGAACAGTAAAAATATAGGCATGGGCATATAAAAAAAGAATTTAGAGTGTCTAGGAAGAACGAATAGTGGCCTAATAATCCTCATATTTTAGAGTTGAAAGCAATCATCTTGTCAACATTCCCTTTATATAATTTATATCACAGACTGTAGAATATCTGCAATAACATATATATATATGGAATAATTAAGGAAAAAAGTAGCTCAGAAACCCTTACTATACAATATAGTTTGAGGAGATTTATATTTTTGTATTTAATGAGTTTTATAATTTATGTTATAAGGAATGTATTGCATTTATTATATAAAGTTAAGAGTAAAGGAATACTACTATTACCATGAAACAAATTATATAAGGTGATATATATGCAACTATTTTTACATTTTGTATTTTTAAACTTTTATACTTTATACTATTACATATTTATTATTACTTTGGTGTACTCTGGGCTTTCATTCTGAAGATTAATGTTTATGACTTTATAGTTTGTTGCATTTTATGAATTGGTTCATATTCTAAATCATAGTAAAGATGCCTGGTTTCTGAGCCTTGAAGGCTTGTTCCAGTTTAGAGAACAAAGCTGTTTTCATGCCTCTAGAACACTGTATTACTTTGCATTTTTATGCAATGTTTAGAATTTTACCCAAAACTTTCAGAGAATGATTTCAAAATGTTTCACCACATGGTTATTATTCCTCATGTAACGTAACTAGCCAAATACAAATTTGGATTTGGGTTTCCAAAATTAGAGAACTCCACTAAACATATTAAAAATAATACCTCCTGTTTTTTAGAAGAGCAAAGAAAACATAAAAAGATGGAAAAAAAGTTTTTTTCACATGAGAAAATAAATTAATATTTTTGTGTATTTCCACCAACTTCATTGAAAATTTTTAAAAGATTTTATTTATTTATTTGAGAGACAGTGTGTGGGGTGGGGTGTCAGACTCCCTGCTGAGCAGCCAGATCCAGGGACCCTGAGATCATGACCTGAGTCAAAGGCAGACGCTTAACTGACTGAGCCACCCAGGTGCCCACTTTATTGAAATTTTTAATTTATTTAATTTTGAAATACTATGTAAATAAATATTTTCTGCTTGCTTCCCTTAACATTATTAATATCCTCAATACATTATGATGAGAAAAATCTCAATAGATGGAGAAAAACGGTGAAAATATTACTTGCCATTAAGCATTTAATATGCCTTTGATTTTTAAATTGTTTTTACAAATTAAGTTAAAAAACATATTCTATGGGATACCTGGGTAGTTCAGTTGGTTAAGTGTCTGACTCTTGATCTAGGCTCAGGTCTTAATCTCAAGGTCTTGAGTTTGAACACTGCATTGATCTCCACACCCAAACCTGTACTTAAAAACAAAACAAAAAACATATTTTATGAATAAACCCTTTTTATACCAGTAGAAAGTATTTTCAGAATTCATCGTTGTCTTAGTCTTGGTTCTCTAGGAAAAAAAAAATAATCTGCTGCATAATCTATGTGCTAATATTTTAATTGAAAGTGTAATTCCTGGGCGGCAAATGAGGGAAATTGGAAATGATGCTGAAAAAAAGTGTCCGTAAATTCAGGGTGATATGTTACTTCACATGAAAATACAGCGAGTTTTTGATTATATGGAATATTCTGAATAGAGCACATGGAACCAGTGGACCTTGAAATAGTCCACCAGAAGGAGAAAGAAAGAAATTTTTCTGTCAGTTCTTTCTTTCTTCTGTCCCTTATTGGCCAATTTTTGTCACAAGAAGTGTTAATTTCCTACATATTTCTAGGATATATCAATTATTCCTTCTGAGAGAATCCTAGGAATCTAGGGCCCATGCCCTCTGGTGTACTGTTTTATTTGAATCTAGAAGTGGTGCAGGCCAGCTCATTCCTGAGACTTGAATAGCAACTGAGCTTTGACAGTGCTGAGCTTGCACCACGGTGAGCATCACAGAGGCCATGAAAGGACCTAGCACTCACCTTAAACATAGTCAGTGTGACCAAATGTGCTATGAAATGAAGTGGGAGCCAGGATGACCAACAGCCTCTGCAGGAAATGATACTTAGCAAACCTAAGGGGCGACATAAACCAATATATCTGATAAAAGGTATGAAAATTTATGTGGCTCTTAACACAAATGGACATACTACTTTTAAAAAATGTGTATTCTTTTGCACATGTATAAGCAACAAATAAATGTATTCAGTATTTTTATTAATCCATTTTTTTCTAGATCAAACAAAAACTTTCCTAAAGAGCATTGTTTAATTAAATTTGCATTTTTATTACTAGAACAGTTTAAAATTATTCATGTTTATTCATCTGGACTTTTAACTGATCCATATCTATATAAATATTTCCCCAAATTATTTAAACATGCTTTTCTCATCAATCTAAAATATATAAAACTAAAACCAAAGGGAGAGGAAAACCACTCATACACACTCAGATCTGTTTGAGTCAACTTTCTTCTCTTTTTGAGCCAAGTTTCACTAGAGTTTTATATAAATATTGAATACAATAACAACAAGCATTTTTGCAGGTTAAATACCTAGGGCTATACTTTTTTTAACATTTACAATAATATATGCAAGGAATTCATTACTACCAATGCACTCAAAAAGAAATATGAAAAAAAGGAAAGACCAACCATATGCTTGGATTGAAGGACTCAATATAATAAAGATGGCAACCTTATTTAAATTTAATCTGTAAATATAACATGATACAAAATCCTGAGATTTTTAAGTTAATAAGATTTAGAAAAAACACAAATGACCAGAAACTGCTCTGTTGCATTGCAAACATCCACCAAATCTTAGTGGCTTCCAACAATAATCATTTATTTTATACTCATGGTTGTATTGATTGGTTATGGTTTGGTTGCTCTTGGCTGGCCTTAGCAGCCAGCCCAGGATCAGATCCAGGTTATCTTCATTCTAGTTCTGGGTTGAAAGAGCCATGGCTACTTAAAGTATATTTTCCAATCAGAAGCTCAAGCAGTCTCTTAAGAGCTTGAGTTAGAACTTGCTCTCTTGGGGAACCTGGGTGGCTCAGTCGTTAAGTGTCTGCCTTCAGCTCCGGTCATGATCCCAGGGTCCTGGGATCGAGCCCCATGTCGGGCTCCCTGCTCCGCGGGAAGCCTGCTTCTCCCTCTCCCACTACCCCTGCTTGTGTTCCCTCTCTCGCTGTGTCTCTCTCTGTCAAATAAATGAATAAAATCTTAAAAAAAAAAAAAAAAAA